>NC_064819.1:164372792-164673458 GCF_024166365.1 Elephas maximus indicus
TATGGCAGCATTGTTACCAGCAGGGCAGTGATACAATTTGCAATTTAAAAAATTTAATGTAATCTATGGGGATATAAGGTAAAAGTGCTTCTGTGGAGGGAGATAAACTGGAAAAGGCAAGGAGAGAACTTTCTGGGGTGATGGAAATGTTCTATGTAATGACTGAGATATTGGTACATAAGAATATGTTTGTCAAAACTCATTGAACACTTAAAATCTGTGCATTTTCTGTAATTGTACTGCAATAAAAAAAAAAACCTTTAAATACAAATTATTCCCACTAGCATCAGAGCCCTTATGGCACAGTACTTTTAGCATTGGGCTGCTAACCAAAAGGTCGGCAGTTCGATTCCACCAGCTGCTCCTTGGAAGCCCTATGGGGCAATTCTACTCTGTCCTATAGGGTTGCTGAACTGGAATCGACTTGATGGCAACGAGTTTGGTTTTCGATTTTTTAGCATCAGTATATTCCTTTGAGATTTTAAGTCCTGTATGTGTTAGTGTGCTAGTGCCCTGGTGGCAAAATTAACTTGTGCTTTCTTCAGTCTGTGTCTCTTCAGACCTAGTCTTATTCATGTAGTTGTTTATTATCATGTAAGGCCTAGCAAATAACTGTAAGGACTTGGTTTGTCCTAAATCAGGTAGAAAGCCATTGGGAAATCTGGGGTAGGGATGTGATCACTTTGAACTTCTGACACATACACACGATATATTTAAAATCTGTTTAAAGGTATCAAAGAATTACTATGGCAGTGAGGACTGGAAGGGCCGCTGTCTCAGGGAGAACGAAGTGTAAAGGATGAGCCCATCAAAGTACTGGGCCCATCAAAGAAGAGCCCAGGTAAATGTATCAGGTCTTCAGGTAGAACTCCTGATAGGCTGCACCCTAGGAGTAGGGGTGAACTAGAAATTGATCAACCCTTATAAAAACTTGGAAACCCTGGTGGTGTACTGGTTAAATGCTACAGCTGCTAACCAAAAGGTCAGCAGTTCAAATCCACCAGGCACTCCTTGGAAACTCTATGGGGCAGTTCTACTCTGTCCTATAGGGTTGCTATGAGTTGGAATCGACTCAGTGGCGACGGGGTATAAAAACTTAAGTCCAGCTTTCAATCAACTAAATCCCTGAGTGGATTACTGGTGATCTTGATACCTTAAGGGCCTACCATAAGTAAATCCTCTCTGGAGAAAGATAGCATTATATAGCTAGAACAGGGTTTGCCAACAATAAATATAGGCTTGCAGGCCATAAGGTCCCTGCTGCAACTACTCGTTTCTGCTATTTTAGTGTAAAAGCAGCCATACCAAACAAAACAGAAAAAAAAACAAACCCACTGCCATCGAGTCAATTCAGACTCATCGCAACCCTGTAGGATAGACTAGAACTGCCCCCATAGAGTTTCCAAGGAGCGCCTGGAGGATTTGAACTGCCGACCTCTTGGTTAGCAGCTGTCGCGCTTAACCACTACGCCACCAGGGTTTCCTAAACCAGCCATAGACCATATGTAAATAAATGAGTATGGCAGCATTCCAATAAAACTTTACTTATGGCCACTTAGGTGTGAATTTATTATCACCAAAAATTATTTTTATTTTTCAACCATTTAAAAATGTAGCATTTTTTTGTATATATTTTTGTTGTTGAGAATACATACAGCAGAACATACACCAATTCAACAAATTCTACAATTCAGTGACAATGATTATGTTCTAATTGTGCAGCTCTTCTCACCCTCCTTTTCCGAGTTGTTCCTCCTCCATTAACATATACTCACGGCCCTAACTGAAACTAAAAGGTTGGCAGGATTAACAGCAGATTAGACACACTTGAAAGGGTTAATGAAAATGAAAAAACAAGAGGAACATGTATTATTAACATGAACAAATCTCACAATGTTGAGAAAAAAATACAGATTGCAAGAAATATACCCTGAACAGTACATTGTTAAAACATGAAAAATAATACCATTTATAATAAGGCCAGACTTACTGGACCAGTAGAAACTGGATGAACCAGAGATTACTGCCCTGGGATACCCTTTAAACTTGGAACTCAAGCCACTCCCAGAGCTCCACTTGCAGCCGAAAGACAGATTGGCCCATGTCTTAGTTATCTGGTGCTACTGTAACAGAAATGCCACAAGTGGCATTTAACAAACAGAAATTTATTATCTCACAGTATAGGAGGCTAGAAGTTGGAATTCAGGGTGTCAGCTCCAGGGGAATGCCTTCTCTCTCGGCGCTGGGTGAAGGTCCTTGTCATCAATCTTTCCCTGGTCTAGCAGCTTCTCAGTGCAGGGACTCAGAGTCCAAAATACGAGCTTCACTCACTCCCGGCTCTTCTTGCTTGGTGGTAATGAGGTCCCTCTCCTCACTTCTCTCTTTTATATCTCAAAAGAGATTGACTCAAGATACAGCCTAATCCTGTAGATTGTGTCCTGCCCCATTAACATCATAGAGGTTAGCATTTACAACACATCAGATCACAAATGGAAGGACAACCACACAATACTGGGAATCATGGCTTAGCCAAGTTGACACATTTTTGGAAGACACAATTCAATCCATAGTACCCCATAAAACAAATAATATCACCCGTGAGTACTGTGCTTCTCTAAATAAGCATCTAAATGAAACCAGACGGTAAACATTTACATTTACCTTAGGCCTAACATGAGAAGGTAAGGGGAGACAGGGAAGCTAGATTAAGGGACAAAGAAAAATCAGAATGGAAATGAGAATGCTGATATATCGTGAAAAATGTAACCAACGTCACTGAACAGTATGTATAGAAATTGTTAAATGAGAACCTAATTTGCTGTGTAAACTGTCACCAAAAACACAGTATTTTTTTAAAAAGTACCATTTATTATTTAGGCATATGTACATACATAGTTTAAATAAATCATGAGAATAATAAACACCAAATTCAGGATGGTGGTTTCTTTTGGGGGAAGGAGGTTTTAACAATATTGTCAACATTTAATATGCTTGGTGGGTAAACAAGTACTTGTTTTTTTTTTGCCTTTTATACTTATGAGATAGGAACTATTATCTCCACTTGGATACACTTAAATATTCTATAATTATACTTCGGATTCCTTATACTTTTTTTTAAGAAAAAACTTATGCATTCTATTTACCTAATTATAATTATACTTATATCTTTTTTGAACAAGTAATGGATTAATGAACTAGTTGGAATAATTTATTTTCTATACTAGGTCCAACTAATTTTAAGTTATTCTGAAATAAAAATTTGACAGTCACAGATTTCCTGTATGTCTGAAACAACACTGACTTGTTCAATAAAACTCTTGGTGAAATCATTACTGGAATGCAAACAGAAACCTGTACACCAACATTCAGTGTAACACTTTTCACAACAGCCAGAGGAAACAACCTAAATGTTCTTTAACAGATAAATGGATAAACAAAATGTGGTATATACACACAGTGGAATATTACTTTTTTTATTTTTTTTTTATAGAGAAGTCTTGATGCATGCCACAACATGGATGAACCTAGAAAACATTATGCTGTCAGGAACAAAAGGATAAATACTGTATGGTCTCATGTATATGAGATAAGCAGATATAGAGAAAATAAAGATTATTAGTGGTTACCAGAAGGAGGGGGCAGGGGAGTTTTTGCTTAGGGGCATTGAGTTTAACAGTGGTGGAATGATTCAGAAAAACATAGCAGCAATGGCTGCATAATATGAAAAATGTAATCAATGTCACTTAATTTCAGAACTTGTTGAATTGGTAATGTTTTGGTGTGTATATTTTACCACACAAACACAAAAACTACTACTAAGGTCTGTGTTATCAGATGCCTCATTTAAAAGGTAAAAATATAGCACATCATTAATACATCATTTACCAAGTGGCTGCTTTATTTCAATCAAGGGAGAATATTACCTTTACTTTGATAATACAAGGGTAAAGTTTTAGAAATGTATGAAAAAAGCCAGATTAAATTTTTAAATACTATATGTACTCTACATCCTTTTCATAACGCAATAGAAAGAAAACGTCCTAGAAAAAGTGGCAACAAGACAACCTCAAGTCCTGAATTACTCAAAAAATCTCAGGTTTCCTTCATTCACATCATCTTTCTTACCTGCCTTGTGATCTCAGTGAGGTCTCTTGGATTCTCTGATAATACACCCTTTTGCTATCATGCATATGCCACAGAAATACTGGATAACGGTAGGATCAGCAGCTAATCTTTGAGAAATATTATTAAAGACAAATGAAAAATTGAATGCTTCTCCCGTCAGAGTAAAAACTACTACTCAGTGTATAAAAGGACAGCAATTTATTAATGGAAAAATGTAATTTTGTTACCACCACTTTTAAGAGGTATAGGTTTCTCCAGGAGTAAGGATAAGAAAGGAAAAAGGAGAGAAATTTTAATAAGGTATTACAGATGTAGAATATCTGTACCAAAGTGGGGATAATAGGTCCTACCTCACAGTACTGTTGTGAAGATCAAATTGGATGATATATATCAAATATTTAATACAATGCTGCTGCCATTATTGTTTTTTATTATATGAATCACCGCTATATGGTATCTGTCTAAAAGCAGTTGATATTTTGGGTTACTGTTTGCATTAATTTAACATTAATGGATAAAAAAAGATGAAACTTCCAGTTAAGACATCGGGGACAGGAATGGCAGTGAGACCCCTTACTGAAAACAGGAAGATTAAGTGAAACTCTGAATACTGAGTCCCCTGCCCTCACTACGAGCTCTGACAGCCCAGCTCATATAACTCTAGAAAGGAACCCAGAACATTCCTCTATGGAGAAACTGACCACCCCAATGAAAAATCTTTAGAAAATTATTGAAGGTGGGAAGGATAGCTAATGAAAAAGCCTGGTTGCTTCCTTACCCTACAATGAAGCCCTCCAGTTGAAAAGTCCTACCCACCCATGCACAAAGGCCTTTCAATTAGCTTCCTCTGTGCCTCTCAAATATGAAGGATCCTGAGACAATTAAGGCAAGATTGTAACTTGGAAGACTGTGACCAAATCAAAGAACTTCAAGAAAAAAGTGTTAATACAGAGAGCAAAGAAAACTTAAAAACAAAGAAAAAAATCTAATATTAATGTCCTTAGAATAAGGAAAACACGTTACACTATCAAACAAGAAAAAGGAACTTGTAGAGATAAGGACTATTGGAAATTGGAAATGTAATAGCAGAAATAATTCAACAGAAGGGTTGCAAGAAAAAACTGAGAAAATTCTCTCAGAAACTCATAAGATAAGAAGATAGGACAGAAATAAAGTGGAGGATTAAATCAGTAAATTCAACATTCAGTAAAGAAGAGTTCCAAAAGGAGACAACAGAGAAAATGGAAGAAAGGAAAGTATCCAAAAATTATGTAAGATAAAATTCCAGAATGGAAGGATATGTTTTCAAATTGAAAAGGTCAAGTACCCAGCACAGAGAATGAAAAAGGCCCAATAGCAAAATACATCAGAGTGAAAGGACAGAACACTATGAATAAAAAGAACTTAAAAGCTTCAAGTTTAAAAATTAAAGATCTTATACAAAGAACTGAGAATCAAAATGGCATTGGATTTTTCAATAGCAAGAGTGAAAATCAGAATACAATGGAGTAATATAAATTCTATATTTAGTCAACTATCGCTCAAGAGTGACAGCAGAATTTTCATGATATGCCAATCTCAAAAAAATTTACCTCCAACCTACTTTTTCTCAAGAAGCTACTAGAGGATGTGCTCCATCAAAATAACGGCATAAATAAGCAGACAAACCAAAAAGATGTGGATTCCCCATATTTTGGATACCAACACTAGCGAAAGCAAAGGAAGTTCCAGTATGATCAATTCTATGACGACAACTGTGCTGTTTGGACTAGAGAGCAGCTGATCCAAGCCAGAGGATGAAGGACTCCAGAAAAAATGTCTCTCTGAAAATGAGTGACTTGGGGGAATAAATGAGTAATAAGTGAATAATGACAGTGATTCTGGGGAAAAATAAAAGATACAAAGTGAACAGCAACTTATAACCAAGGCAATTACTACTTCCAAAAAAACCAAAATATTCTGTAAGAAATATAATCATAGTATACTGTAGAATACATTAGCTTATATTTAGTATGTAAATATCAAATACAAATGTAACAAAAATTATACAACTAAATTGACAGAATAAAGAGAGTAGACATTCCAGTGTAGGACTGGGTTGGGTGTAGGATAGAGTGAGTTATTTGAGAAAGCAAAATCTTCATCTTCCATAATATAAAGTTGATAATACTTATAATAATAAAAAAAGATAAAGAAGAAATGGGAGCATAAGCAAAGGAGGTAATATGGTAAAGTACTGAAGAGCATAGGCCCTGGAGCCCAGATGCCTAGGTTTTAATGACGAGAATTCTAGCTCTGTCACTTACCTGACTCATGACTTGGGTAAGTTCTTTCCATTCCCAAGTTTCCTCATTTCTAAACAGATTATTCTGAGGATTGACTTCATAACTATAGAGAGCTGAGAACATACTTGGAATGTAAGTGCTCAATAAATGCTGTATTTATAAGCTTGTTGCTTAGAAATACTGAAATAAACAACAGAGAAATGGTAAGTTCAAAGTGATTGCCTCGGGGCACAGGAATGAGAGATGTGGAGAATGGAGCAGAAGTCTTTTGTTTTCCTTATGATGCCTTATAGCGGCACTGTCCAATAGAATTATATTGCAAGCCACATAAGCGATTTTAAGTATTTTTACATTTAAGAAAGTAAAAACAAACAAAATCAGGTGAAATTAATTTTAATAATGTTTTATTTAATCCCATGTATCCAAAATATTATCATTTAAAACATATAATCAATATAAACAAATTATTGAGATATTTTACATTCTTTTGTTTTGTACTAAGTATTTGAAATCCAATGTGTATTTTTACAATACAGCACATCTCAATTCAGACTGTCCACATTTCAAGTGTTTAATAGCCTCATGTAGCTAGCGGCTATCATGCTGGATAGTGCAGCCTTATGGTAATATTTGATTTTTAAAAACAATATATATCATCAACGGCTGCTAAATCACAGAATGAGACAACCAGACATTATATGCCTCCTCATGAAAGACTACACCACCATTTAATACAGTAGTCTGCCCAAAAAAAAAAAAAAAAAAACCAAAATCTGATCATGCCTCTAGAGTCAATTACCAATTTACAGAAAATACAGAGAAATGAACATGTTAGATGACACCTCAAGGATGCAATCAGCGAAGTCCAGATGGGAGGAAACGCCTATTAGACAAGCAAATCAATTTCTTCCAAAATAAATTGCAAAGGGGATTTTAAAAATGAGATGGAAGAAAAAAATCCATGAATTAAAAAGATTTAAATGATGTATCAAAGAATTGTAATCTGTGGCCCTTATTTAGACCCTGACTTAAACCATTTAAAAATTTTTATGATATTTACGAAATTACTGAAAATTTGAACACTATCTGAAATAAAAACATTATTACTAATTCTTTTTTAGGTACAATAAAGCTTTCATAATCTTAAGAGCCATTATTTTTTTCAGGGCAACATACTGCAATATTTGTGGATGAAATGATATGATGTCTAGGATTTGCTTTAAAATAATACGCAAGTAGGGTAAGTTGGTAGGGGGTTAGATGAAGAGATTGGCCGTGAATTATGAACTGTTAACTGTTGAAGGTGACCGATAGGGTACGTAGAGGTTTGCTGCACTATTTTATCTACTCCTGTATACATTTAAAATTTTCCACAATAAGAAGTTGGAAAGGAAACTACCAGGCATATGTACTAATTTTAAAAATAAAAAATTTAAAAGAATATAGATAAGCTGAAAGGAAAAATTATCATTAAGCCAATGATTGTGGTATATAATCACTCTGCCCTTCCAACTCAAGTCCAACCTTAATTCCTTCAGACCTGAGGAGAGTTGATTTTTTTTTTCTTATTTCTTATCCTGCCATAACCTCCCCCACTGATTTTCCAACTCACAGAGACCCCATAGGACAAAGCAGAACTGCCCCATAGGGTTTCCAAGGCTGCAATCTTTACGGAAGCAGACTGCCACATTATTCTCCTGTGGAACAGCTGGTGGGTTCGAACTGCTGAACTTCTGGTTAGCAGCTGAGTGCTTAACCACTTGTGCCACCAGGCTCCCTGACAAAATAGTGAAGCTTTAATTTAATACTTATGTAAAGGAAAGACTCTCAAAAAGCAACATAAGGCAGATCCAAAAAGATAATTCAAGACACTAGTCAACAGGGCTGGAGAACTTACTTTTATTCTTGTAGTTTTATACTAGGAAGTCAACAGTTAATGATCCATTTTTTTCACAACTGATTTATATAAAAATTTAATCCCTAAATTGTACATCAACATCCTGTGACTCCAAATCTTATTTATCACTCTCCTTCAAGTCTGAAGAAAATGATTAAAATTTATTAAGTTCCACAGACAGCACAGTCCCACTGACATAACATTTAGCCTGAATTCCTACACTCACATCAGAATTAATAATAATAGCCAGTATCAAACTGGTATGAAACCTGATTGTGTTCCTGGCTCAGGATACCTGTAGTAAATTTGTAAATCCACACTAAAACACAAAAATAAACTAGGGTGTGTATATCTTATAAAAAAATTTTTCACAGTAGAGTAAAAATTAACATTAAAATTTTACCAAATTTCAACCATATTATGGTGTTTTATCCAATTAACTTTTAAAAATGCCTGATTAACTATGAATCAATTGCAAATAACTTCATGTAGGAACTTTTTTAAAGTTTGCCCAGCATTTCAAAATGGTTACAGAATTAATATAACTTTTAAAATGTCAAAGTATGCTATACATATTGCACTTTTCTGCTAGGCTGGGCTAGTATCTTCCCTGGTAAGATACCAAAACTACTGAATAAAATATACTTTTAAATCAATAGGTACTTGATTAATTTCCCTGACATTATCAACATCATTACCAAAATCTTCCAGGATTTTGTAAGATTTGATTTCTTAAATATAGCTTTAAAGTTTAACTTAAGAAGGGAAAAAAAGCCCTCTTATGTTTGACTTTTTATGTCCTTTTTTTGGTCCTTCAATGACCAGAGATTTTTAAACAAATTATGCTTCATGTTTCCTGACTTAATAAAAACAAATCCAAATTAAAAAAACATTATACTAATCAAAAAGCTATAAATCATGAAATGTCTATGTATGTCTGTCTGTAGGTCCCTTAGAACCTTTCCGAATTTTTATAATCAAGAAATTTTAATCAATTATTTACTAGAATCAAATCAGGTGAGGAAAAAATTATTTTGCAAAAATAAAATCACTTCCCAATGTGCTTGACAGAAACAAGCTATTCATTTTCTTTTGTGTTCCATTGAAGACATTACTGAAATCTGTCCAATGGTTTATTTCCAAGTGGTCCGCTACGGATTTCTTCGGAATGTTTTAAGATTGGCTGTAGCTAGAGTTCTGACTTCCATTTGGACCCTGCTCTCCTTCACTGTTAAAGTGGAGAAGAAAGAGAGTTTATACCAATTAAAAGATTCAGTATTCATCAGCCTGATAAACCTACTAGTTTTAAAGTTAGTTATTCTGTGGCACAACTCACAAAGAGATTCCTGATTGCAAGACAGAGGTGGAAAAATTAAAATCCAGAAGACTACTATTTGGTTTTATGTTTTTATTTTTATGTAACTTTGTGCCTTCATATATAAAAGCATTCTCAAGTTGTCCACGTGCACTCAAAAAATTAGGGGATGGGATTTTGTTGCCATTACAGGTATCACTCAACATAGAGATTAGAGCTTCTTCTAAAGAAATTTCCTATAAAATTAAATCCTACATGTAAAATCGTTTTCCTATTGACTAATTATGAAAATCAAAAAGTGTTCTTCCAAAAAAACTGCTGTCCAGGGGCATAATAAAATGACATAAATACAACAAAACTTTATAAGTCAGAAAAAAATATGGTAATTTCCTGGTAAATACTGAATATTTAAGATAAAAATAACTGAAACTGAAAATACCAGTAACTGTGGCAATAGGATTATTGCCTTATCCTGTCCACCATCATCTTGCAGCTTCAGGCCCTGGCACTAGTGGAGAATCACTCAGGGAATTTCTGTAAAAAATTCATCCAAAGGTAGCTGTTTGAACGACTGCCTTAAACAGCTCCTTGTATAAGTTAATTATTAATTTTTTCAAAACTGTACCATTAATTTTATCAGTAACAATGTACAAATCTATCTTAATGTTATATAATGTGATTGCTTTTCTAGATAAATGATTAAGATGGGCAGCATTTCTTTACTTCTGTAGCTCGAACTTTTTGCCCTCCAAGGTTGTATTTTTTTCTTAGGTAAAGGCCTTTACTGACAGCTTTAATAACTAGGCCCCATGAATTTGAGAATATTAACGTCTTTTTCAAGAACTGCAACATGCTTCTGGATTTGCAGAACAATTTGGGAGAAAGCAGGACCGATAGTTTTAGATATTCAAGCCAGTAGTCCATGATTATATTTGCATAAATGTACCTTTTTTTTTTTAACCTTCCTATCATTTTTCCGTATGTAATGGGTTTTTTTTTTTTTTTAATGGGTTACATATTCCTATAATATGCCCCCCAAATGGCATTTAGTATAAGCAAGATCAAGGCAGCTACATTTTCAGGGAAATGTAGCAGATCCTTGACATTTGTGAGAGATACTTAGGAGATCTTTATAAATACAGATACTTGATATTTACAAATACATCATGTATTCTTCTATAAAATGCAGTAGAATATAACTAAAATTCTAGCCAATGCCTAACATTTTAATGATCCAAAACATTTTGAATTAAAGTCATTTAAATTATATCCAAATAAATTTGGCCACTAAAATAAACTATATTATATTTAATCATCACTGTATAACCTGAGGAAACCCTGGTGACGCAGTGGTTAGTGCTACGGCTGCTAACCAAAGGGTCGGCAGTTCAAATCCACCAGGCGCTCCTTGGAAACTCTACGGGGCAGTTCTACTCTGTCCTATAGGGTCGCTATGAGTCGGAATCGACTCAACATCACTGGGTTTTTACATAACCTGAATTTACCTGGACTCTAAAATTGAAGCTATAGTAATAAACGTTACAATGATCAATGATAATGTTTGAAGCTATGTATGCAATGTATGGATGAAGATTATGAAATGTACTCTAAAG
The DNA here is from genome assembly GCF_024166365.1 of Elephas maximus indicus. Taxonomy (NCBI): domain Eukaryota; kingdom Metazoa; phylum Chordata; class Mammalia; order Proboscidea; family Elephantidae; genus Elephas; species Elephas maximus. The sequence continues at coordinate 164,384,028 of NC_064819.1, forward strand.
GAGGATAAGATCAAGTTATAGCAAGTAAGCAAACTCTGGTAAAAGAAGTTCGTGAATCGGGTAGTAGAAAAGTTGATGGAGAAAACAGATTTCTTTCTCAAAGGACCTTAAGACTCACATACTGAAAATGTTTCTAAATTTATGACGATTCCATTTAGCTTTTTCTAATTCTATTTTCCAAATCTTCACCTTTTTATTAAGCCAAGTCTTAATGGTTTTTCTCAATACCCGTTCATGCACTACTATAAATTATATCCCATATCATTTTCAGCCATATCCCAAGAAATCTTTACCATCGCTTGGCAATCAAAATATTTAACTTTTTTCACTTCTTGTCTATGGAAAGAAAACCCACCAAACCCACTGCCATTGAGTCAATTCCAACTCATAGCAACTCTACAGGATAGGGTAGAACTGCCCCACAGGGTTTCCAAGGCTGTAAATCTTTATAGTAGACTGCCGTATCTTTCTCCCATGGAGTGGTTGGTGGGTTCAAACCACTAACCTTTTGGTTAGCAGCCCAGTGCTGTAACCATTATGCAACCAGGGCTCCCTATGAAAGGAACCCCCTTGAAATCATTCACTGCATTCTTCTAAGAACTTACTGTGGAATTTTTCCTCATTGGAAAATTTCTTACTATTTGCTAAAATGAGAACCAACAGTTAACTTCTAATATTAGTTGAAATCAAAGTCAGATCTTGATCCATTATATTTATATTGTTCGTGGATGTGGGACACATGGTGTATACATTATACACCATAGTTTTGCACCCTGGTTTTCCTTAGGATTTAGTATTTTTTTTCCTGCCTGTAAAACCATTCTTCTCCAATGAGCTTTTTCAGTTATAGAATTATCATCTTCATAGCAATGTGAACAGCTGATGCTGCCTCTATTTTCACAGTATCCACTGAAAAATAAGCATTCTAATTCTTTAACTCTGCAGGGGTTCGTTGGCCTTTGCAACTCGTTACTTCGTGAAAATGTTTGTATTAAGTTCCTGGCTCTTTTTAACAGATATCACATCATTCCAGATCAGGTCAGTCATCTACATTTTTTAAAACTGCTACTGAAATTTATAAAAACAGGGTAATGATAGCCAGGAGTGAGAGTCAAACTGACGTAATTCTTTATCCCTGAATATCAAATAAACTTGCCTAATTCTGTTGTTTAAGTTTCTATACATTATATAGCTATATGTTGAGGGATACCTGTAATACACCTGCCATTCCATTAGGAAAATTTACTAAATAGATGATCATATCTGTATATTTTTAATGAGGTATTCTCAATCTATCAAGCCACAAATTAAAAAAACTACTATGAATCAAGAAGTTTAGAAGAAATTTTAAGAAAAAGATATAGCACAACATAATCTAGAAAATATGTTAATGTAGTGTGAAATGCATAATTAAATGAAATCAATAATTAAAGTCAACACAGTACCTGTTTGGAGGTGGTTTTGGTTTAGGCATCTTACTAAGGATAGTTGCCATCTCTTTTCTCTCGTCAAAATTCTTCCACTGCTCATATAGCTTTAAAATAACCCTGATTATTTCCAAAATCTAGACAAAAGTATTTGAAAAGGTTTTAGTAGCAGTAACAATCAACATTTGGTATATGAACACACATCACCTACTAGGAATTCCTCGGAAAACAGTGAAAAGATGGAGCCTTTGTCTTTACCAGTACTCAGGTTAGACTACACAATCCTGGTACATTTGAAAGTCGTATTTCCTACCACACTGCTATTTAGGCTCTTCCTCACAGCCTCTCAGTTTTTAACGTATGTGCCCTGTCCATCCTTATCCATCTCTGTAGCTGGTTTTCTTTTATCTACTGACTTATAAACCAAAACAAAATTCCTCAATCTCAGAAACCACTTTGACCATATTACAGAATACCAAGGAAACTAGTAAGGTACTAGGAATAGAGCTTGTATTCACGAAGGAATATGCCACTATAGAGTACACTTCTCTAATTCCAAATGCTTGAAGCAATTTAATGGGAGGGAATGCACACAAGACATTATTTTGTTAGCTACTGTACACACGAAGTGCTCAAGAACTGGCAGCTACAAATCGTCATATCCAGTTTCCAAATTATCCCTTTTTTCTCTACCTGAATAGAGCTAACCTTAGATTTGTTCTAATGTTATTAAAATTTCATCAAAGAAGGTAGAAAAAAAGGGACAAAAACCACTTAGCTAGGGGATAGGTTGTGTTACAGAAGTTCACAGTAGTATTTAGTTGTCCCTACGTAGCTTTTGGAGCCCTGGTGGCAAAGTGGTTAAGAGCTATGGCTGCTAACCAAAAGGTCGGCAGTTCGAATCCACCAGCCATTCCTTGGAAGCCCTATGAGGCAGTTCTACACTGTCCCATAGGGTTGCTATGAGTCAAAATTGACTCAACAGCAATGGATTTTGGTTTAGGTAGCTTTTAAAATAATCCTGGAAGTTACAGAATATTTTGAAGCCAATCAAACCAAAGATTTACCATCTTCTTTAACCCCAAGTCCAAAAAAGAAATATAACTAAATACTTAACATCAACTCTTCCTGCCAAACACATATTTCTTAACCAATAATCTCCTTAGCCTTGTGAACATAATAAAACTTTAGGCCCAAGATAAGTAAATATGATGTCAGTTTAAAATGTTCAAGTCTATGTTCAACTGAGGGGATTTTAAAGAATACCTTCTCCATATCCACAGAAAGTTCAGCAAACCACTGTCTGGCATCTTTCTGCTGTACAACACAGGCTACATGTAGGCAAGCTGTAAAGAAAAAGAGAGACAATTGCTGATGTTTAACCGCAAAAAGGAATACATGAACTTAGAACTAAAGATTTTCACTTAAAACTGTTATGTGCATTTTTCTAGTATTCTTTTTAAAAATTATTCGGCCTGATATAAAGTTGCCATTGATCGTCCCATCAATTTAATCTGATAAAGATTTAAAAAAGATTCTTGACAGCTCCTGCTCCTAACTGTGCTATTCATAGTGCAGTTTGCTTGAGAGTCAAGGACATGTTAGAGAGGAAAAAATCCAATGAGGAGATTACAGCAGGGAAGTCATCCCTGAATAGCAGTACAAAGTAGTGATGAAACTGCAACCAGCAGCCAGTGTTTGGAAAATGAACAATGAATATGCTGATAAATGTCAATACTGACTATATTTTGATATTTCAATTACAAGCAGTGTTGCCTCTGCCTTTTTTTTTTTTTTAATTTATTAGCATATGATCATTATGTGAAGACTGGGCAAGACTGATAGAGAATACAGTGTTATGATCAAATAATTATATCAAAAATTTAATGTCTTACACAGTAATACAACATTAACAAAGATAGCAAAAGAGCCCAAAGATAGCCATCTACTTCACAGTTTTCCCTAAGGTAATTCCTACTGAGCAGCCTGGCTACCCTGATCCCACCCCAGGTTGTAAAGAATTACATTACCTAGTCTGGTTATTCATACAACTCAGCACATAAGCAGCAGCAGAAGCCATGGGCCTCCATATGACTGCCATGGAGAAGACAGATAGCAGGCGTGGCAAAGATGCAGCAGTTCTGCCATTTCCTCCTTCCTACCCATGGAGATCCGAGCATTCCTCCCCACTAAACCCCAAGCATTCCTTCCTATCTACTACTCCTCAGAATTCCACAAATATAGTGCCTTCAGAAGGCCTCCAGGTACTACAAATTAAGTCTAACCTATTTACAATCCCTGATGTAAGAAGGCTGAGGAATATCGACATTTAAGGAATAAATGAAAAGAGAGAAACCAAAGAAAATGAGTCTGAACTGGCAAAAGAATAAAGGGGAAAAAATAAGAAAAGATAAGAGTCATGGAAATCAATAGAAGAAAGAAAGGGAACAGAAACAAGTGCCTAATAATATATACCAGGCATTACTTGGTGCTTTATAACATCTCATTCAATTCTTGCAACAATCTATTCAGAATTATTATTCTCTATAATTAAGGAAACAGACTCAGAAAGGTTAGATAATTTTCCCACAACTGTAAAGGAAAGAAAGATTCCTTTGTTACACTCTGGAGTGTCTGACTCCAAAAACTATATTCTAACCCATTACACCCCTGCCTTCCACAGATAGTAGATAGGTAGCTAACTTCTCCCTCCAGCAAGGCATTAAAGACCACAGCTCCTTTACTCAACCTCTAAGGACTTACTTGGGCTCAGGTAATACAAGACAGGCCCAATTATTTTACATGATGAGTTACAACTAATATTAGCAGGCTCAATTCTGAACTTTCCCCCTAAGCACACAAAAATGCTCTGTTCAAACACTGATTAAAATTATTTTAAGCGATTTCAAAATAAACTTACCAAAAAAGGGGTGTGGGGGGACAATAATCCTGATTTGTGACAGTTGCAATTCATATTATTGAAAGTTGACATGCAAGGAAGGATTAGTCTATTACTTCATGGAACATAAAAACATAAAGTACAATAGGGTAAATTTATTTTAGGATGATCTAAATAGGTTTATAACAATTTAACTAGAAAAGGCACACAATACTTACATACCTAAAGCTATCATGAAAGGAGGATACAGTAGGCAAAGATCCGTTCTGTAGGTATCGTTCACTATCCTCCTACAGAAATATAAATCGTATTATTAAAAGCAGAACTACCTCATGTACATTTCCCCTCAGAGACATAAAAGGTAAAAATATCAAGGCAAAAAGATAGACACATGAATGCAACAATGAATAAGCATATTTTAATGATTAAAACTACTGCCAAATATATTTAAAAATTTTAAAACCTCATAACAAATTATAACATAAAATAAGCATTTTTTCAATTTATTAAAAATTGAAAATAGATCAGAAAACCAGAAATTCTACAAGTCTGTATGTATATTGAACACCACCAAAAACTATTCTGATTATTTCAAAGATAATTTCAGTCTTAATTTTTATGCAGACTGCTTTTCATACAAAATCAAATTTTAACAAGTATATATATACATATTTCAAACAGATAATTTAAGATCTTTATTATTTTAGTATTTATACCACTTAAATGTTATTAAAATTCAATAAGCAGATATTTCACTCAACATAAAATACTTTGGGGCATGAGTTTAATGACTTAAAAATACTAAGTTTCATATTTAGTTGTCAACCTTTCTAGCTAATAACATGTTATACTATTAATAACTTCTGTTCTAATTACCATGCAAGGGGAAGCAACATGTCTTCTTGGCCCATGTCCTGCACATACTGGAGCAAAGGTCTATAAGGATGATACACTATCAAGCAACAATCCTAGAAACAGTTTAAAAAATGTGTATGTGTAAAAACAGATTTATTACAACACAAAACAATATCATTACCCAACTGATTTGTAATTGTTTATTTCAAAATGAATTTTTCTAACTCACGCTTGCTTCCCTCTTAGTCTCTTAAGCAAGCAGTATGGCAGCCCTAAACCCTACTATAAGAGTGAAGGCAGTGCTCTCTCTGGAATATACCTTGGTAAATCGGTTGGCAGTCAGTCAGCATCCATTCCCTTAGAGACTCAAAGTGTCACATCTGCAACACACTGAAACCTCTTATTAGCCTATAAATCCGTAATTCCCAACTGGAGGAGCAGAATTCTGCCAAAGACATAATCTATCTTTAAATAACACCGCACACATATACAAATTGTGCAAATAATTTACAATGGTTTAATGTCCTGACTGGCTTGCTTTTAATTCTTTTATTATAGTTATTGACTATAGAATAGAAAAAACTTCCCATCTTAAGAAGGATATACAAAGTATTTTTATAGGCTTCAGGTAGGACATAGGGTATGATGCTACTAGGCTACTATAATGTCACTACTATATATCACTTGGATAATTTTGAAACAGACCTCCCATAATCATTTCTTTAAATAAAGATTTTCTGACTTCATTAAATTTGAAAATACTAAGTTTAACTCTATTAATCACAGGGAGGAAATATACTTACCATTAGTTCTAAAAGATAAAATTCACATTCTAATATCTGTTAAAAAAAAAAAAAGATGCTCAATCAAATGTCAACATGAAACCAAATTAGATGAGTATGCTTAGTTGAACACAATGATTTATAGAGACATTATAGTAATTTATCACACATTTTTACTAAAAATTTTTTTAAATCAAGAAAATAAAACCTGCAACTTATATCAAAATAAACATATGCATGGATGGCTATAAAGGATTTTAATTCTTATAAGGAAAAGCCAGCCTCTGATAAGCATTCTTATTACTTATTTTTATTTAATACATCCTGTATAAACCTCAGATTTTCTAACTAACTTCCTACTCAGCAAATGCAAAAAATGCAATTATCTCCACTAAACTATTATGCTTGTTAGATTATGAATCAGTAAGTGAAATACAGAAAACAAACAAAAAAATTAAATAGAATGAACAAATTCCTCATAAGGTGGGAGAATAAGGACATGCTTATTATAAAGTCACTAGAAAGTCATCTTATAAAATTCTGTAACTTTTAAAATATGGTTTTCCTACTGTTCATTACAGTAGTTCTCAACCATGGCTGCACATTAGTATCATCTGGAAGCTTTGAGACTATATCAGTGCTTGGGACCAAACCCTAAAAATCAGTCTGGAGAGGCCACAACATCAGTATTATTAAAAAAAAATTCCCAAGGTGATTCAATGGGGCAGCCAGGGTTAATAACCATTGTTATGAAATACTAAAAAAAAAAGGGGGGGGGGAAGAAGCTATTCAGCTTTTATTTAAAACTGTCTATATATTTTTTTTATATTTAGTATCTGAAGCTGTCATTTCTAGGAGACTCAGTTTATTCTGATATAAATTGGAACTAGTTTATGTATGGCTCTGACAGGTAATTTTTACTTTATATAATATACTTACATGGTTCATCCTATAAGGAAACTCCTTTGGAAAGGCATATGAAAATCTAGTTTTTACTGCAGAACACAAAACAAAAAACAAACTGAGAAAATGGAAATTAATTAAACCAAAAATCTTAACCCACTGTAGAAAATTAGAAGGTAGGGCTAAATCATGTCCAATAAAAGCTCTTGGAGATGCTTAGGGATGCAGTTTTTTGTTTGTTCATTTTCCCAGATGGTGAGAGGCTGGGTGGCAGGAAGCTCTAGGCCTCTACCTACATTATAATTACCATTATCCATTGCCATCAAGTCGATTCCGACTCATAGTGACCCTACAGAACAGAGTAGAACTGCCCCAAAGGGTTTCCAAGGAGGGCCTGGTGGATTTGAACTGCCGACCTTTTGGTTAGCAGCCGTAGCACTTCACCATTATGCCACCAAGGTTTCCACATTATAGTTAGAGCTTCAATTTAGTATTTTATTTAGAAGGTTCTGCTGCTTATAAAATATAAGGATTGGAAAAATCACTGGCTTATCATCTCTAAAATCTTCCTAACTCTAGAATAGTAATCTTCTATTCTCCAATGTCTAACTTAGAAGGAACACAGGTTGTATATGTGTTTACAAATACCTATTACATAATAATGTATATATTATACAATATTAGAAGGATAACACACCAAAAAATGTTAACAGTGGTTATCTCTGAGATTTAAGGATGATTTTTTTTTAATTAATCTGCATTTTTTAAACTCTTTACAATTAGTGGATACTTCTTTATCCAAAGATACACTTTAATAAAAGCATGCCTATAAGTACAAGTCTTTAAACTTTTAACTCTCACTCTCTCAAATACAGCTACTATTCGTGTTAGTCACTAAAAAGCATAAATAAAAAAATGTTAACCATCAATCCCATCTCCTCGAAGCTTTTCAAAAATGTATGCATATACATCTAGGTACTAATTGGGAAATTGTATTTCAGCCATTTTCATGCAACATCTAATCCAAACAAGTGAATACTGACAGGTTCTAGAGAATCTGTGACTTGAGTCCTTCTTTTCTGTGTAAGGTTCACCAGGGTCCATGTGACCTCACTGAGATTAAAAAGGATTTTCATTTATCCTATGTATTTTGAAAAAGGAAACCCTGGTGGCAGAATGGTTAAGTGCTACGGCTGCTAATCAAAGGGTCGGCAGTTCAAATCCACGAGGCGCTCCTTGGAACCTCTATGGGGCAGTTCTACTCTGTCCTATAGGGTTGCTATGAATCAGAATCGACTCGACGGCAACGGGTGGTGGTGGGGTGATTTTGAAAAAGATTAATTTTATAAACTGAGGATCCTAATAGCTAATTTACATAAGTAACATCTTCCAAGATTTGAAATTTAAAAAAACAAACCAACAAACCAGTTGCCATCAAGATAATTCCAACAGATGGCAAGCCCATGTGTTTCAAAGTAGAACTCCATAGGGTTTTCAAAGGCTGTGACCTGTTAGAAGTAGATTGCCAGGCCTTTCTCCCAAAGAGCCTCTTGAGTGGGTTTGAACCACCAATCTTTCAGTTAGTAGCTGAGTACTTAACCATTTGCACCACCCACTGAACATCAGGCAATTTATATTTAACCTTTCCTCTCTCCTTCAGTTAATTCATTTTTTAAAAGGACTTAAGGTTTCTGAATTTAACAAATCCTTCTGCTGTAAACAAGTATACAAGAACTTACACAGTGCTAACCAATCAATAAGATAAAATGATTATCTCTGGGGCATAAAACAAATCCACATCCATAACCCCTAGACCCTGACTACTAATTTAGAGATTAGATTTCCTGACATCAAGGTCTTTCCTTCACCCTAAAACTGCTCTACGTTTTGATTTTCCATCTTCTAATCTTTTTCTTCTGACCTGGAGGAAAATATATTCCTCTTCTCCATAACTACCCCTACCACTTGTGCACTTGATAATTTCTACTTTTTTTTTTCATTTTTAGTCTTTCCTTCTCCAGTAAATCTGTCCCATTACTAATATGCTCAAATTTCCCTTTAAAAAAAAAAAAAATCAAACAAAAAACTCTAGCTAATTGTATTCTATACTTTATTTTCTAGAAAACTGCAAAGGTACTACAGAGAGTTTCCTTATACTCTGTCACCCCGTTTCCCTGATTACTATGGTGCGTTTGTTAGAATTACTAGACCAATATTGATGTATTAATTTAAAGCCTATAGTTCATTCATATTTCCTTAATTTTTTTTACCTAATATCCTTTTTCTGTTCCAGGATCCCATCCAAGGTACCACATTACATTTCGTTGTCATGTGTCCCTTAGACTTCTTTTGGCTGTGACAGTTTCTCAGACTTTCCTTGTTTTTGATGACCTGGACAGTTTTCAGAAGTACCGGTCATGTATATTGTAGGCTGCCCTCCTACTGAAATTTGTTTGCTGTTTTTCTCATGATTAAACTGGGATTATGGGTTTTTGGGAGGAAGATCACACAGGTAAAGTGCCATTTTCATTAATAAAGGGTACATACACCAACATGATTTATCACTGTTGATACTGACCTTAATAACCTGTCTGAAGTAGTGTTTATCAGGTTTCTCTATTGTAAAGTTATTTCCTCCCTCCCCCTTATATACTACACTTTGGAAGAAAGTCACTATGCACAGCCCACCCCCAAGGAGTACGGATTTATGCTCTGCCTACTTGAGGGCAGAGTATCTACAAGTTATTTGAACTTCTGCATGAGAGATTGGTCTCTTCTCCATTTATTTATTTATTCAATCATTTACTTATATTAGTGTGGACTAATACATATTTATTCTATACTTTGGTTATAATTCAATACTACTACAATTTCTTGCTCAAATTGTCCCAGCTCTGGTCAATGCAAGCTCTTTCAATTGGCTCCTATGCCCCTCTGACATATCCCCAACAATGTAGGTTTTTGTTTTCTGAGTACTTCCTTATTTTCTGGCACTATAAGATGCACCAGGCTCATCTCGTATATTTTCTGCCGCAGTTCTAGAATCAGACATTTCTCTTAAGAGCCCTGGTTCTTTGTAATGGAAAATGTAATGAGATAGATCTGGGTGCTGGGTATATTTGTTGCTACTGGGGTGTCGTCGCTTGTAGTCTCTCAGCTGAAGAAATACATGTATATACTAACCAGTGTATATATACATATCTATAAATATTTCTGTATCTAACCATCTGTATCTATATTAAGCTACATGTGAGTTCATACTTCTATCAACTAAAATTCATTACTACATGGATCACTCTAGACTTGTCCCTTATCTGTAAATTCCCACTCTGACAGTAAGAAACCTGGCTCCGACCATCCACTATTCATTTGCTTATTGAATTCCAGTATATATGTTTAGCAGAATTATTAACTTGTACCTCCAGGGGAAACAACTTTATCAACTAGAGTACAGTGCTTATGCGTAGTTCCTTTTGCCTAGTCTTACGAACGCCACTCATTTTCAAAATTACTTATGTCAATACGTAATTTTCTCCCCTACTTCCTTCACTGAAGTTGTTTCGTACATTTGTAATATAGTTAGATTATTTTTCAATACCTACTCACTTCTTAATTCCTTGCAATCTGGTTTTTATCCCCACCTCCATAGTGTCTAATAACCCTATGTCCTCTCTTAAAGGCCACAAGCCTAAAGATCTTTTTCATTGTTGTTGTCCACATCTTCTATGCAAAACAAGACGTTGTGCAACTCTATCTCTTTCTTAAAATTTATCAAGTCCCAAATTTCTACCACTGGCTTCCCATTTTTTTTTTTTTAGATAATAATTTTTATTGAGCTTTAAGTGAACATTTACAAATCAAGTCAGTCTGTCACATATAAGCTTATATACACCTTACTCCATACTCCCACTCACTCTCCCACTAATGAGTCAGCCCTTCCAGTCTCTCCTTTCGTGACAATTTTGCCAGTTTCTAACCCTCTCTACCCTCCTATCTCCCCTCCAGACAGGAGATGCCAACACAGTCTCAAGTGTCCACCTGATACAAGTAGCTCACTCTTCATCATCCTCTCTCTCCTACCCATTGTCCAGACTCTTCCATGTCTGATGAGCTGTGTTTGGGAATGGTTCCTGTCCTGGGCCAACAGAAGGTTTGGGGACCATGACCGCTGGGATTCCTCTAGTCTCAGTCAGACCATTAAGTCTGGTCTTTTTATGAGAATTTGGGGTCTGCATCCCACTGCTCTCCTCCTCCCTCAGGGGTTCTCTGTTGTGTTCCCTGTCAGGGCAGTCATCGGTTGGGGCTGGGCACCATCTAGTTCTTCTGGTCTCAGGATGATGTAAGTCTCTGGTTCATGTGGCCCTTTCTGTCTCTTGGGCTCATAGTTGTCGTGTGACCTTGGTGTTCTTCACTCTCCTTTGATCCAGGTGGGTTGAGACCAACCGATGCATCATCTTAGATGGCCGCTTGTTAGCATTTAAGACCCCAGACGCCACATTTCAAAGTGGGATGCAGAATGTTTTCATAATAAAATTACTTTGCCAATGGCTTCCCATTTTTAGGAGGATGTTGTGTTGATGTACTTACATCTACAATGTTCAAGATTAAATTTAATTTTTCCAGAATCCACTTATTCTCTATTCTAGTACCACCTTCAGCTCCCCAGTGCCCGTACCTAAAAGCTTAAAAACCATTTTTGATTCTTCCTAAGGCCCTTCTTTACACAAGTCCTGCTGACTCTATTGCTAAAATCTGCTTGCTTAATCTCCAGGTTGGCTGCCAACATATTAGTATAAGTTTTCATCAATGCTCACTTGGATTGCTTCAACAACTTCAAAATTTATCTACTTCTATTCACACTGTCCTCCAATTCATCTTATATAATTCTGCCATATTCACCTTCGTAATGTACAATTCTGGCATCACCTCGTTTAAAAATAAAGCTTGCAAAGGTACCACCACTGTCAACAGAACAAACTGCAGTCTTCTTCATCTAGCATTAAAACCCTCTATTATTTGGCCTTAGCCAGAAAAGGATTCTTTTCCACTACTTCCTTACTCACCAGTCAATGAATATAACTCATTAATTTCCCCTCTTTTTCCTAGACACTCTTTCCCCTGCATTCACCCAGGATCAAATTCTATTTTCTATTTAGCCTTTCTGGATTCTTCTAACAAATAAATCTTTTCCCACTCAAAACACTGACAGCGTTATCTGTAACTTTCTTGTATCACTTACTTTCTTCTGTATGGTATTTTCCAGTGTAAGGGTGTTTATGATGATGATGTTAATAGCCTCTGAAGTTTATGGAGCAAAGCACTATTTTAAGAGCTCTATATACATTCACTCAATTAATCCTCACAACAACTGTATAACATAGATCATTATTAATAGCCTCATCTTGTAGATGAGGAAACTGAAGCACAGAAAAGTTTAAGTATTTTGCTCAGTTTGTCACAAAGAAAGCACTGGAACTAAAATGTGAAACCCAGGCAGTATGGGTCTGCATACTGTGCTTTAAAATGTATCTAATAAATAAAGCACCCTACCTACTACAGAATTTTCCTAGGGATTGGTAACCAAAAACTTATAAATGTACTTTTAAGACTTGGTATGAAAAATATAAATAAACTTTAGTAACAGGTGTCTTACTTACTAAAAGCTCTGAAAAAAAAGAGACTAAGAAGATAAAGCACTTATAATCTATTACCAAGAGATGAGCAATGCTAACATTCTGGAAGATTTCCTTCCAGCTGTTATACAATTTTTCAATAATTCAATTTTCCAGATGCCAATTCAATACTTCATCAATGTGATATATGTTAGTATATCAAATTCTATGACCAATCTGATTACTAGTCTATACTTATATGAAGATTAGTAGTCTGAATCACAAACTTAGAAAAAAAAAAAAAGGCTTTCCTCTGTCTCTCCTGCGTAGATCACTAACTAATTCCCTGCTGTCAAGTTGATTCCAACTCATAGCGACCTGTAGCACAGAGCAGAACTGGCCCTAGGGTCTTCAAGGCTGTCAATTTTTACAGAACCACACTGCCACATCTTTCTCCTGCAGAGCGGCTGCTGGTTTCGAACCACCAACCTTTCGGTTAGCAGCCAAATGCTTTAACCACTGTGCCACCAGGGCTCCTTCGCTTAAGAGACGGAAAACTCACTGCTGTCAAGTTGATTCTGACTCATAGTGACCCTATAAGACTGAGTAGAACTGCCCCATAGAGGCTAAAAGTCAACTCCTACTGACTATGGAGTTAGTATTTTTTTTCTGTACCGTGTTTATCAACATGGAGGAAAGATCTATAGTTCCCTAGAAAAGGCACACATTACAGTTGCTTGAGAGACAGTTTACTCCACCCACAAGAATAATGTTATAGCTAGTCATTAGGAAGCAATAAAATACAAGAAAATCAGGAGATGGATTTTTTTCTCTACCCTTACTACAAAATCAAGAGCCACTGAGTTTATTTTTTAGATCTATAATTACTACCCACTTTTCTTACAGAGAATACTATAAGCCATTTTAAAGAAGAAACTTCATATTTTAACTTTATCTTCTTAAGAATTACTCTCTAAAGCAGGATATACTTTTTGCACTTACATACAGAAGTAGCAGCAGAAATCAATCTTGTATTTGAGACTACTCCAAATTCCTAAAGAGAGAAAAGTAGATGAGATCGTGCACCAAATATTAACTCAATTAACCTAAAGGTATATGAGGTCTATTCAAGACAGTATTTTCTATGCTTCCACCATGTTTATACCCTGCTTACCTTCTATTTACTTGAGGTCTTTACTTAACCAAATCTCTAAAAGTAGTGTCTTTTCTTAAAATTACTACAACTTAAGACAAAATTAAGTTTTATCATTTAATATTAATGAAAGGTACCAGATTAGAAACCAAGCCCTAAAGTGGCAGTGCCAGTTTCCTGCACTTAAATTACCTTCCAAGATTTTTTAGATTCTGTGCTTAACTGGAAGAATAAATATGTCTGTCATCTAGTGCTGCTATAACAGAAAGACCACAAGTAGATGCTTTAACAAACAGAAGTGTATTCTCTCTCAGTCTAGTAGCCTAGAAGTCCAAATTCAGGGTGTCAGCTCCAGGCGAAGGCTTTCTCTGATGACTCTGGAAGAAGGTCCTTGTCATCAATCCTCCCCTGGACTAGGAGTTTCTTTATGCAGGAACCCTGGGCCCAAAGGACGCACTCTGCTTTCTTGGTGGTATGAGGTCACCCTCCCTCTGCTCGCTCTCCTTTCATCTCTTGTAAGATAAAAGGTAGTGCAGGCCACACCTCAGGGAAACTCCCTTTACTGTGGGTCAGGGATATGACCTGAGTAAGGATGTTACAGCCCACCCTAATCCTCTTCAACATAATCCAATCTTGCCTCATTAACCACAGGCAGAGATGAGGATTTACAACATATAGGAAAATTACATCAATTATAAAATGGAGGACAAAAATACAATACTGGGAATCATGGCCTAACCAAGTTTACGCATATTTTGGGGGGATACAATTCAATCCCTGACACTCCATCCTTTGGCCCCCCAAAATTCATGTCCTTGACACATGTAAAACACATTCATCCCATCATATCATAGAAAAAGTCTTAAATCAGCTCCAAGTCCAAAATCCAAAAATTCTTCCTCAACTATGAAATCTAGAAGACAAGTTATCTGCTTCCAAAGGTACAATGACAGAACATGCACAAGCTAGACGTTTCCATTACAAATTGGCGAAACTGGAGGAAAAGAAGGCATAACAGGCACCAAGCAAGTTAGCACAACACACTACATCAGCCCTCAAGGCTTTGAAAATAATCCTCTGTTCTCTGAGACAATTTACACAATGGCCCTGACCTCCAGACTTGAGGTATTGGCCACACTCTCTGGATTCTGAGTGGAGGCCCCTCAGCCCCGGGATTCAGCTCTGCCTTCCACTAGGTCAGCAACTCTGCTCCCTCAGCTTAAGAGGTACCATTCTCCTAGTCTATCTGAGTGGCGACTCCACCCTTAGAAACTCCAGAGGCCATGGCTCCACCTTTGAAACCCCCGATGTCCTGGCCATACCTTTTGAGGCCGAGACAGCTCAGTTTCCTGTGTTCCTTGTCTCTTCAGATTCTGCTTCACGGTTCCTTAGTCCCTCGGCCCTAGAACCTCACTCCCACATCTGCCCTGCTGGGACAAGTGTTCCAAAGCTCTGTAGCTCTACTCATAGGTGTTGGAGGCACCCCACTCCACCAGTAAACTTTGGCCAGAAGGCACTCAGCTCTCTTGCTCCATGGGTCCGCAAGCCTAGCCCCACCAGTAAGTGCCAGGAGGCACCCCACTCTGGTACCAAATTCTGTCTTAGTCATCTAGTGCTGCTATAACAGAAATACCACAGGTGGATGGCTTTAACAAACAGAGTTTATTCTCTCAGTCTAAAAGTCCAAATTCAGGGTGTCAGCTCCAGGGGAAGGCTTTCTCTGTTGCCTCTGGAGGAAGGTCCTTGTCATCAACCTTCCCCTGGACTAGGAGCTTCTCTGTGCAGGAACCCTGGACCCAAAAGAAGGCACTCTGCTCCTGGCACTGCTTTCTTGGTGGTATGAACCCCGCCCCCACCCACGCTTCCCTTTCATCTCTTGTAAGATAAAAGGTGGTACAGGCCACACCCCAGGGAAACTCCCTTTACACTGGATCAGGGATGTGACCTGAGCAAGGGTGTTACAGCCCATCCTAATCCTCTTCAACATAATCCAATCTTGCCTCATTAACCACAGGCAGAGATTAGGATTTACAACATACAGGAAAATTACATCAATCACAAAATGGAGGACAACAACACAATACTGGAAATCATGGCCTAACCAAGTTGACACATATTTTTGGGGACACGGTTCAATCCAAGACAAATACCAAGTATGTTTCCCATTCAGTCAAACCTAAACTAACAAACAGGTACCTCGTGCCATTTAACAGTAATGCAGTTGCAGTTGCACCTCTGAAAAGAATAAATGTTATCACCAAGAGAATTCAAAAGATCCATACAAACAATTATCCTTTTTAGGGCAGGGAGGCAAAAATGACATAGTGTAAGTCTTCCAATGCCAGCTCCCATTTCCTCTTTTAACATAACAAACTATATTATAAGATCATGAACATTTATCAGGTGACCCACCTTATTATACATACTGTCTCATTCAATTTTACGTTAACCTTATAAAATTGCTAGTCTTTGCTTCATTTTAAATCAGAAAAAAAATCGAGAATTGGTTCCTTATCCAACAAAAGAAATAAAAACTAAATATTCAATTACAGTCTATTTACTTTCAATCTACACCCTTATCCTGTGTGTGTATGCATGTATGTGTGTATATATATTTACATTTAAACCTCCAACCATAATAACTGAAACTAAAAATGGAATGCCTGAGACATCTTCTTAAACATATTTCTATACAAACAACTGGATAAAACACAGAAAAATTTAGTTGTAGGTACATATTACAAAATGCTATAACCAAACCCAAGAGAATACATAATTTTTCAGGAATACTTTCTTTACTCAAAGTTAGTGAAGTGAAAACTTTCACTGACTAAATCATACAACAAAGTTCTACTTAGTAAATCATACAACAGAAAATATTTAATAAGCAAGAAAAACTAAAATCCAAGTTATTCTAAAATGATCAAGAACTTTATAAGGATTTTATCTTGGTCTCCCATACTGGTTGTACTTAAGATACATAAAATTATATATGGTATTTAGAAAATCTACACCACAGTAAAAGCCTTTATGAGACACTTTCCTTTTCCATTACAGAACTTAAAAACAAAGCTGGTTCTGCCTCCTTAAGTTACCAGCTACAATCAGAATATAAACCTCTAGAAAGTTTCTGTTAATATTATTTCTAATACACAACACTCATTCTTTAGGTATCAGATGGGAAGCGCGTCATGGACAATCCTAAATAATGACTAAACCAAAACTAAATAAAAATGCGGACCAAAAAGAATGCAAACTTATTTGGTTAAAATCACATTCAATATTCATGAAAAAAAGAGAATGATTACAGGAGTCAGCATGGTACAACAGACAGAAGCACCGTGCCATCTCTCTACAGTAAAGACCTGAAAAACTAAGTAAAACAGTTACAGTTGTCAATCCTGGAACCCTAAGTGTCAAATGAAGGAATAAAGAACTCAAGCAAGCACCAAACGGAGTACCAAAGTAGGTAATGAACTCTCAAGGATAAAACAAAACTAAAAAATTTACAACAACATCAGAACAATAAAAGAGGTATTGAATAAACGGTATAGGTATGGAGCTTTCGAATTGAGAGGCGATATCAAGCGATAAAAGACTGGTTCAAACTTAGGAAGATAGGAGTAAATTTCAAGGTAACCACAAAGAAAGTTAACAAGCCTACTTGTCAAAATAAAAAAAAAGTGAAGTCTCAGTAAACACAAAATCTACAAAAATGAAAGAAACAACACAACAAAAAAATTCACAAACAAAAGGAATTCAGCACAGGAGTATAAGAGGAACCAAAAAAAGTCAACACCAAAAAAAAAAAACACTACACAATGACAGCACTAAACTCACACCTATCAATAATCACACTGAACGTAAATGGGTTAAATACACCCATAAAGAGACAGAGTGACAAAATGGATGAAAAACAGGACGCATCAATATGCCGTCTACAAGAGACACACCTTAGAAACAAAAATATGAATATATTAAAAGTCAAAGGATGGAAAATATATATATAAAGCAAACAGCAACCAAAACAGTTGAAGTGAAATATTAATTTCAGATAAAATAGACTTTAAAACAAAATCCACCACGAAAGACAAAGAAAGACATTATATAATGATTAAAAGGACAATCCACCATTAAGACATAACCATAATATATATCTTTGCACCCAATGACAGGGCTCCAAAATACATAAAACAAACTCTTCAACAGCACTGAAAAGAGGAATTGACAGTTCCACAATAATAGTAGACTTCAATACACCACTCTCAGTAAAGGACAGAACACCTAGAAATTCAACAAAGATACATAAGAGCTAAAGGGCACAAATAACCAACTTGACCTCATAGACATATATAGAATACTCCACCCAACAGCTATGAAGTATACATTCTTTTCCAACACACACAGAAAGTTCTCCAGAATAGACCACAACTTAGGCCACAGAGCAACCCTCAACAAAATCCAAAACACTGAGATAATACAAAGTATCTTCTCTGACCACAATGCCATCAAGGTAGAAATTAATAACAGGAGGTGCAAGGAAAAAAAAATCAATTACATGGAAAGTAAATAACACCCTGCTTAAAAACTACTGGGTAACAGGAAAAAATCAGAGATGTAATCAAAAAATTCCTAGAATCAAATGAGAATGAAAACACATCATACCAATGCCTTTGGGACACAGCAAAGGCAGTCCTTAGAGGTCAATTTATAGCAATAGATGCACACATCAAAAAAGAAGGGACAAAATCAAAGCATTAGCTACACAGCTTGAACAAATAGAAAGAGAACAGCAAAAGAAACCCACAGCCACCAGCAGGAAGGAAATAATAAAGATCAGAGCAGAAATAATGAAATAGAGAAAAGAAAAACAACAGAAAAAAATCAACAAAACCAAGAGCTCGTTCTTTGAAAGGATCAACAAAATTGACAAACTACGGGTCAAAATGACAAAAGAAAAAAGATGACGACGCGAATAAACCAAGTAAGAAATTAAATGGGGGACATTACAACAGACCCAAAAAGGATCATACAGAACATTATGGAAAACTATGCTTCAAAAAATTTGAAAACCTAGAGGAAATAGACAAATTTCTAGAAACCACACTACCTACCCAAACTAACACAAACAGAAGTTAAAAATCTGAACTGACCCATAACGAGAGAAGAGATTGAAAAAAAAAAAAAAAAAACTCCCAACAAAAAAAAGCCCTGGCCCAAAGAGCTTCACTGGAGAATTCTACCAAACATTTAGAGAAAAGCTTACACCAGTATTATTCAAACTATTTCAGAACACAGAAAAGGAACGAATATTCCCAAATTCATTCTATGAAGCCAGGATAACTCTGATACCAAAACTAGGCAAACACACCACAAAAAAAGAAAATTACAGACCAGTATCTCTCATGAATACAGATGCAAAAATTCCCAACAAAAATCTAGCCAATAGAATTCAGCACCATTATCAAAAAAATAATACACCACAACCAAATGGGATTCATACCAGGTATGCAAGAATGGTTCAACATTAGAAAATCAATCAAATGTAATTCACCACATAAATAAAAGAATCACATGATCATCTCAACTGATGCAGAAAAGGCAATCGACAAAATCCAACACCCATTCCTGATAAAAACTCTTATAAAAAATAGGTATAGAAGGGAAATAATTCAACATAATGAAGGGCATCTATACAATGCCAACAGCCAACGTCATTCCTAATGGAGAGAGGCTGAAAACATTCCCCTTGAGAACAGGAACAAAACAAGGTTGCCCTTTATCACTGCTCATATTTAACACTGTGCTGGAAGTCCTAGCTAGAGCAATAAGGCAAGAAAAAGAAATAAAGTGCATCCAAATTGGTAAGGAAGAGGTATAACTGTCCCTATCTGCAGATGATATGAGACTATACATAGATAACCCAAACGACTCCACGAGAAAATTACTGGAACTAACAGAAAGATTCAGCAGAGTTGCAGGATACAAGGGAAACATACAAAAATCAGTTGGATTCCTGTACACCAATAAAGAGCATGTTGAAAAGGAAAAAGGAAATCAGGAAAACAATACCATTTATAATAGCCCCTAAAAAAATACTTAGGAATCAATTTAACCAGGGAGGTAAAAGACCTATACAAAGAAAACTACGAAACATTACTGCAAGAAACCAAAAAAGACCTACATAAATGGGAAAACATACCACACTCATGGATAGGTAGACTTAACATTGTGAAAATGTCAATTCTACACAAAACAATCTACAAATACAATGCAATCCCAATCCAAATACCAACAGCATTTTTAAAGAGATGGAAAAACTAATCATTAACTTTATATGGAAAGGGAAGAGGCCCCAGATAAGTAAAGCACTATTTAAGAATTATAAAGTAGGAGGACTCCCACTACCTGGCCTTAGAACCTACTATACAGCTATGGTAGTCAAAACAGCCTGGTACTGGCAGGACAACAGATACACTGACCAATGGAAGAGAATCAAGAACCCAGATGTAAATTCATCCACCTACGGTGCACGGGATCTTTGACAAAGGCCACAAGTCCATTAAATGGAGAAAAGACAGCCTTCTTAAACAAAATGCATACCCATGTTCACTGCAGCATTATTCACAATAGCAAAAAGATGGAAACAACCTAAGTGCCCATCAACAGAAGAATGGATAAACAAACTATGGTACATATACACAGTGGAATACTACTCAACAAAAAAGAACAACGATGAATCTGCAAAACATCTCACAACATGGATAATCTTCAGGGCATTATACTGAGTGTAATAAGTCAATCACAAAAGGAGAAATATTTTATGAGACCACTATTATAAAAACTCTGAAAAGGTTTACACACAAAAAGAAACAATCTTTGATGGTTACGGGGTTGCGGGGGGGGCGGGGCAGGAATGCTAAGTAGATGATAGTAAGTGGTAACTACAGTGAAGAGTAAGACAGTACACATTATTGAGGAAGCCAGCACAACTTGACCAAGGCAAGGTCATGGAAGCTTCACAGACACAGCCAAACTACCGAAGGAACCAAATCACTGGGCTGAAGGCTGGGGACCATGGTCTCTGGGAACATTCAGCTCAACTGGCATAACATAGTTTATAAAGAAAATTTTCTACATCCTACTTCGGTGAGTAGTGTCTGGGGTCTTAAAAGCTTGGGAGCAGCCATCTAAGATACTCCACTAGTCCCACCCATCTGGAGCAAAGGAGAATGAAGAAAACCAAAGACACAGAGGGAAGATTAGTCCAAAGAACTAATGGACCACAACTACCACAGCCGCCAAAAGACTGCATCCAGCACAACTAGCTGGTGTCCAGTTACCACCACCAACTGCTCTGACAAGGATCACAATACAGGGTCCTGGACAATGCTGGAGAAAAATATAGATCAAAATTCGAACTCACACACAAAAAAAAAAAAAACCAAAGGACTTACTGGTCTGACAGAGACTAGAGGAACCCCAAAAGTATGGCCCTTGGACACCCTTTTAAGTCAGTACTGAACTCATTCCTGAGGTTCACCCTTCAGCCAAAAATTAGACAGGCCCATAAAACAAAAGGAGATTAAATGGGCACAACAGCCCAGGGGCAAGGACGAGAAGACAGGAGGGGACAGGAAAGCTGGTAATGGCAAACCCAAGTTCAAGAAGGGGAGAGTATTGACATGTCTAGGGGGTGGCAACCAATGTCACATCACAAAACAATATGTGTATTAATTGTTTAATGAGAAACTAATTTGCTCTATAAATCCTCATCTAAAATAAAATAAAAAATAAAGATATCACTCAAAAGTATAAACACAAAGGTTTTGGAATGCTAAAGACTGCATGGATTAGTTGCAAAACAGCCAATAGCTGCTATTACCATCTGAATTTTAGCTGAGCTCTCTCAAAAATACTGGAAAGGTAAATAAGTTGAGCAGATATTTGGTCTCAGCTGCAAGCGCCCATCTCTCTTCTATTCCTCACCTAATTTCTCTATCCTTACCAGCCAAACTTTTTCTTGCTAGAATTTATATAGCTGTAAAATCCTTTGCTGTCAAGTTGATTCCAATTCATTGCAACCCTGTAAGACAGAGTAGAACTGCCCCCTATGGTTTCTGAGGCTATAACCTTTACAAAAGAAGACTGCCACATCTTTCTCCTGTGTAGCTGCTGGTGGGTTCAAACTGCTGATCTTTGGGTTAGCAGCTGAATGCTTAACCACTGTGCCACCAGGGCTCCCCTATATAGCTACAACCATCCCCTAATCCTCACCTTCCTTTTTGCTTTCCCTATGGCTTTGTAGGTAGTCAATCATCAGGAGGCAAGTAGGGAACATAGAACACAGGAAGCATATGGGGGAGGAGGGACATTCAGGTTACGGTAAAGAAGCAGTGGCACTTATTGAATACTATTTCGTGCTAAACAATAAGGGTCGCAGAAGAAGCAGAGCAAAG
Organism: Elephas maximus indicus; assembly: GCF_024166365.1. NCBI lineage: Eukaryota > Metazoa > Chordata > Mammalia > Proboscidea > Elephantidae > Elephas > Elephas maximus. The sequence goes on from NC_064819.1 coordinate 164,406,118, forward strand.
CAGTTAAGAGCGCCGGATTAGAAGCCAGACTGCTAGAGTTCAAACACTGGCTCTGCCACCTACCAGCTGTATGATCTCGGGCAAGTTTCTTCACCTCTCTGTGCCTCACTTGCCTCATTTATAAAATGGGGGTAATATTAGTATACATCCTATACTTTGTTATGACAATTAAATCAGGTAATATTTGTAAAAGGATTTCGAATAGTGCTTGGTACATAGTAAGTACCATATGAGTATTTGTTAAATGAATATAAAATAAAGATATGTATATGTTTCTTGGAAACCCTGGTGGCAGAGTGGTTAAGTGCAATGGCTGCTAACCAAAGGGTTGGCAGTTCGAATCCGCCAGGCGCTCCTTGGAAACTCTATGGGGCAGTTCTACTCTGTCCTATAGGGTCGCTGAGTCGGAATTAACTTGACGGCACTGGGCTTATATGTTTCTTTGCTTTTGTAATAATTTCAATATTTTGCAAAAATCACCATCTATTATTATTTTTACCACCCCATTCCCCGTTCTGTTGCCACTGAGTTGACTCTGACTCATAGGGACCCTATAAGGCAGTAGAACTGCCCCACATAGTTTCCAAGGAGTGGCTGGTGGATTTGAACTCGCAACCTTTTGATTAGCAGCTGTAGCTCTTAATCACTGTGCTACCAGGGCTCCACATATTCATTGTACTTTGATGAAGAATAGAAAATTATTTCATACCTCTACTTTGGATGCCAAAAACACACACGTAGGAGCCATTAATACAGGATCTATACTTTTCAAAGAATACCTAAAGTATTATAAAACAAAGTTAAGCATCAGTCATACAGAAAACATACTGAAAAAAACTCAAGATCCAAACCCACTGCTGTAGCATCAACTCTAACTCACGGCAACCCTATACGACAGAGTAGAACAGCCTCTCAGGGTTTCCGAGGCTGTAAATCTTTACAGAAGCAGACTGCTACATCTTTCTCCCGTGCAGCGGCTGGTGAGTTTGGACTGCCATCCTTTCGGTTAGCAGCCAAGTGCTTTAACCACTGTGCCACCAGGGACCCTAAAGTCTAGAGATCTCTATTAAAAACACATGATTCATTTATACATGGTTCATCAACAATGGATAAGCGCTTCAAATAGAACATATCCCCAGAATAAAACAGCCCTACCTGGCATAGAATCTCTTGAAATAGACCGTAGCAGTGGCAATAACTTGTTGTCTTAATTTAAGATGTTCACCTAATGCTTGGATAACTAAAAAGAAAATAATAACATTTTAAATATTTCTTCTGGAATTGTTATATCAGTATTAAACAATAACTTCCAAACAAGGGGAAAACCTACACATGCTACAAAGCTCTACTTAGATAATAGTGGTTCAGCAATGGGATTTGTAAATCTGTTAAAAAATATATAACTCATTGCTGTCAAATCTATTCCAACTCATGGGAACGCTATGTGTCACAAAGTAGAACTGCTCCATAGGGTTTTCTTAGCTGTAATCTTTACGAAGCAGATCACCAGGCCTTTCTTCAGTGGAGCTGCTGGGTGGGTTCAAACTGCCAACCTCTAGGTTAGTAGACAAGTGTAAACCATTTGTGCCACCCAGGAACATTTAAAAAATATACAGGTATGCATAAACAAACAAAAAAAAAATTGAAATTAGCTCCTAGTAAAAATTATTCTTGATTAAAGAGGAAGAATGATAGGTATTTCCCTTCTACCTTCTAAGAATTTTCAACGTTTTTCGTATTATCTTTTAAATATTAGACACCTATCAAAAAAATTATACCTAACACTTTATGGTTTATTAAAAAGAAAAATCCATAACCAATCCTTAAAACAACTGAGAAGCGAGTTTGTAGAAGATTAAACTGAGGCTTAGAAAGAGCATGTGACAAGGCCACCATGTGTCAGCGACAGGATCTTATGACTCTAAATCTCCTTCCTCAAAGCAAAATTGTAAACTTGGAATGACCAATATAGAATGTCAGTCCAAAGAATCATTAATTCTCAAAGTACTTTGCGTTAGTCAACCTTAACTTGGGTTCACAAATGCATCATAAAGGCTTAGGGGGATTAAGACTTTCAAATTGTCCTGAGTGCCTCTAACATTAAAGATTCATAAAAAACTTTATTCAAATCAATTAAAAAGACAGATAAATGAACACAAATTGTAAAATGTATGTATGGACTAAAACAGTTCATCACAAATTACTATACAAAAAATTTTAGTTAAGAGGTAACCAACTGTACAAATTTCAACCAACTGAAAAAAAAAATTACCGTTTGTAAAAAATATTTGTAATTTCCAATACTCTTCTTCTGAGAGAAACTTTAAGTCCTTTTGGCGCTCCTTCAAAAGGTCTTGTTTATCCAAAATCCATTGTAAACTGGAAGAAGTAAAGATGTTAAGACATGCTGTAAAAAGTTAATTAACAAAGTCACAGATAGCATTCTAAGACTGAACAGGTTGTTCATATTCTGAGAGGTCCAAACAGTGCAAGAAGCAAACCTGAAAGACACTATTTCTCACATTTCTTAAAACTCCGACATTGAGAATTATCTCATTAATAAACATAAATATGTTCTGAAAAAATTCTGATCTTTTTTTCTCTTCCTCCTCAGTCTCTGTCACTAGTTTACACTATATTTCATTGATTCTCAGACTCTGATATCTAAATGCATATTAAAATCAGTGATGTCTTAGTACTTTCAGTGGCACCATGTTTATTTTTTTCAAATAATATTTCATTGTATTTTGGTGAAAATTTATAAAGTTAGGTTCCAAATCTGACAATTTCTACCCAAATTTTTCAGTGACAATAGCTACATTTTTCACAATGTGTCAACATCCTAATTGTGCTCTCATCATTCCATTTCCAGTACTCTATTTTCCCTGCCCACTTATCTTCTCATCTTTGCTCTGGAGTAATTGTTGATCTTTTGGTCTCATATAGATGGCTTTTTTTAATGGAGCACCATACTCTGCAATGCTTTATTACACTTTTAATATAACATTGATGCCATCTGGTAATACTTTGTTTATGGTCTTTGAATCAATATTCAAAAGTGAGACAGGTTTTTAGTGCTTCCTTTGCTAGATTTTATCACCAGTGTTATAATGGCTTCATAAAAAGAACTGGAAAGCATTTCCTCCTTTCTGTGTGAAATGGAACAATTTCAATAGCAGAGCTATGATCCTCTTGAAAGTTGAGGGTAATTTATGCAGGAAATAATGTGTGGGCCTTGAGCATTTTTACGAAGTCGTTCTGATAACTCTTAATTTGCTTTCTAATTTATGCCATACAGATAGTCCAAAGGTATATCTGGGTTCATTTACCTTTCTCATTCCTAATTTTATATTTTTACATCATCCCTTTTTTCCTTGTCTCAATCAGCAGTAGTTTATCCAGCCTATTGTCTTGGTTTTCCCTCCCAAAAAACCAGCTCTTGTATTTTCTGACAATTTTTTCCCTTTTATTACATTAATAAAAGTTTTACTTTTATTAAGTCTTTCCTTCTATTTTCCTTAGGTTTGTTTCACTGTTTCCTTTTTAATATTCTTAGGTAGAATTTTAAAAAATTTATTTTTATTCTTTCTCATTCAATAATTTAATTTTTTTACGTTCAGCATGGCTACATTCCATAAATACTGATATATATTGATCTCATTATATTATTTTCTAGATATTATGTAACTGTATTTTCAGTTTCCTCTTTGATACAATAAAGCATCCAGAGTTGGTTTTGTAGTTTTTATTTTTGTTACGTGCTCATTCATTCATTCAACCAACCTGAAAATATTTATTTAATGCCTTTCTGGTTTTACCACATTGTGATCAGAGAATGTTTTGTGCTACTTCAATTTTCTGGAATATATTGTGACTTGCTCTGTCCTGGAATTAACACTAATTTCATTTCCACAGAGTCATTTTATCTTTTTAAAAAGATAAATTTCAGAAACAAATATTTTTAAAAAATTTCCTCCCAGCATTTTGTATAGAGAATAAACCAAGACTTATAAATACCACATTTCATCAAACTTAAGATTCCACTGGCTGTAAAACTCATCATTATTTCATGTGTTACTAAGAAAAAAAAACTGCCATGCCAATTTCTGAGAAGTTAAAATGTGAAAATGTGCACCTTATAAGCCATGAAATACAATCTTTTTCATGACGTTTCCTCTTTCATCAAAATCTCTGATACGTACCTAAAGCAATGTCCTTTCATAATCTTTTTGTTTTTTTCACGAATTGATTGTCTTGTATTTCATACCTGTTATCTTTTACAGAAAAAGGACTTCATGATAATCAAGGGAGTTAAGTGAGGTAAAGTGGCCCCTTCCTTCAGGACTATTTGAATTGGCAGGCAGGGGCAATTCCAAAAAAGCACACTTAATGTTGTAATAACTTTATATCTCAATAGTGAAAAAAACAACTGTTTCTATAATGCCAATAGTAAGTGAAAGCATAATGAGAATGCTCATCAAAAGGGGGACAGGGTCTCTTTTCTAAAAGCTAAAAAACTGCATTAACTTCTGACGACCAACTGCCAGCTTCCCTGAAGTTCTCTCAGCTTCTCTCCAAGTTTATAAGAATACTCTTCTCCACTACCTATGCCTTCTATATTTTAACTTTGCCCAAGCAACTATTTCAGTGAGTGAAAAAACTATACAAAATAAAAATGGTATAATTTGTAAAGCTTCTAGAGCATTTCAGCACCATAGAATTACTTTAGAGCAAAGAGGAAGACCTGCTTTTCTGCAAATAGGTTTCCAAGGCCACTGTTCCTTTTTTCTTCGGGAAAGGGCCAAAAAACAAAAGAAAGGAACCGATGCTATTCATAAAATCAAAGTTGAAATTAGTTACAAACACTCTTACCATTAAAAATTACTTACACTAAGTACAGTCTTATCACGTTCTGTTCCTATTTCAACTTTCCAGTGAAAAGTCTAGTCAATGTTTAATTAGCCCCATCACCCACCTTCTTGCCTGCTTAAACAAATGCACTTAGGGAAAAATGTTTTTAATATAACTCTAGCTCTTCCACGATCACTGACAGAAACAAAAACTTATTTACGAAAAATTGTAAACTAGCAAACAAAATCACTGGAAAACACTTACAAAACAAAATACAAGGCACAGAATAATGAAATGGCTAAGTCTTGCAAGCACCTGCTGTATCACCTACCAACATAAAACTCCATCTGGGCATAAGGTAGTGGCAGGAAGTGGTTAGTGAGAAGAAACACGGAGTTCCCCCTCCTCCTCGGAACATTATTAAATACATTCAAGATAGACGGTGAATGACAAAAGACCAGGTGCCGATCCTCTAAAGTAATCCCAGGCAAAATCGAGCCACAGCCATCCTGAGGAGCCCACCTCACAGTCCACAACTGAGACACACTTCCCACACCCGGAGCCATCACCCAACCCCCTCCCCATCCCGGGCCTAGCTAATCCAACAATCCTAAATTAAACTCCTCAACCTCCCTTTCTCGGAGACTGCCCTGTCCCCACCACTCCGGGTCACAGATCCTTCCCCGAAACCGGGCTAGGGGGGCAGGAAAAGGGGAGTCATCTCAAAACAGCGCATCCCGCTGCCGGCTGCCGGCCGCCGCCGACTCCCGGGAGGACCCCGAGGCGCTCGGGACAGGGACCAGGATGCAGGCCAAGGGGAGCTGCAGGCCCCGTCCTTACAGACCCCTAAGTGCCGGCCCTGGACGGAAGACGGGAGATCACTTACTAGTGGGAGCTCTGCCAAAAGTTCCCTGCCATGGAACACAGCTTGCCCTGATAAAAAAGCACCAGCAGGCGGAGCGGCCCGCGGAGCGACCATAGACCCAGCCCGCCCGGTAACCGAGCTCCTCGACTATAATCAGCTCAGCTCCGCTCCGCGGCCGCAACGGCGAGAGGAAGAGGATGCCACGCTGTTCTCCTTGATGCCGGCCGGCAACACTGCTGTGTAAACTCGTTCCCTTTAACAAAGGTTCCGGCCCGCCCCGCGGTAGCGGAAGAAGCCGGCGGGGAGGAGACGGCCTGTAAGCGCGCTAGGTTAGGAGACGGGAACTGGTGCTCACGGGAGCTCCTGGGTATTGGTAGAGTCTCGCGAGAGCTTCGCGCCTGTTTCTCCTGGAGCTGGATGGTTTGGTGTTCAGTCATCAAAACTGGCTACGTTTAGTGGAGTTAGCCTGACGGGAGGATCGCAGTACTGGGTTTTGTTATTGCATCTTCAAGGCCTTTGAGACAGCATAATGGTATTGTAATAGACCATTAGGTTTTTTGATTTATCTTATTTCTTCGGCTATTGAAAAGAAAAATTATTTTGGCCTCACAGACTTACCGACATCTACTGGCACCAAGCCTAACATGTCCTTTTTTTTTAAAAAAAAAATTATTTTGTTGTTGAGAATATACATAGTAAAAACCAAAAAAACCCAAACCCGTTGCCGTCGAATCGATTCCGACTCATAGCAAACTTACAGAACAGAGTAGAGCTGCCCTATAGAGTTTCCAAGGAGCGCCTGGCAGATTTGAACTGCCGATCTCTTGGTTAGCAGCCGGAGCACTTAACCAATACACCACCAGGGTTTCCAAGAAAAAGAATATAACATTATTAATGCAAAATTAGGTTTAAAAAGTAAATGTTTACAATACAAAAAGAAATTATAACAAGTTTTGAAAGGTCGGTGGTTTGAACCCACCCAGCTCTGAGGGAGAAAAGGGCTATCAATCTGCTCCCTTACAGATTACAGCCTAGGAAACTCTATGAAGTCAGTTCTTCTCTGTCCTATAAGTCGCTATCAAGTCAGAATCAACTGGATGGTAAACAACAAAAAGTAAAGCCTTAGAGATTCAGGTCTGTTATGGATTGATTTGTGTCCCCCTAAAATATGTGTTGGAATCCTAATCCCTATACCTGTAGATATAATGTAATATAATTACTTTCCATAATGCAATCTAATGTTATATTAATGAGGCCATATCAACGTCCTAAACCTAATCACTTTTCCAAAAAATTTTTATTGTGCTTTAAGTGAAAGTATACAAATCAAGTCAGTCTCTCATACAAAAACTTATATATACCTTGCTATGTACTCCTACTTGCTCTTCCCCTAATGAGACAGCACACTCCTCTCCACCCTTTATTCCCCGTGTCCATTCAGCCAGCTTCTGTCCCCCTCTGCCTTCTCATCTCCCCTCCAGACGGGAATTGCCCACATAGTCTCATGTGTCTACTTGAGCCAAGAAGCTCACTCCTCACCAGTATCATTTTCTATCTTACAGTCCGGTCCAAGCCCTGTCTGAAGAGTTGGGTTTGGAAATGGTACCAGTCTTGGGCTAACAGAAGGCCTGGGGACCATGACCTCCGGGGTCCTTCTGGTCTAGTTAGACCAATAAGTCTGTCTGGTCTTTTTACGAGAATTTGAGGTCTGCAACCCACTGCTCTCCCGCTCCATCAGGGATTCTCTGTTGTGTTCCCTGTCAGGGCAGTCATCTGTTGTAGCCGAACCTAATCACTTTTGAATTATAAAAAGAGCCGATTAAACACAGAAACAAGGACAGGGGAAGACAGATGCCTCTGAGGATTACCAAGAAACAAGTAATGCCCAGGGCTACAAGGAAGGAATCTGCATGGCTGAGACCCTAATTTGGATTTTTAGCCTCCAGAACTCAAGAAAATAAATTTTTCTTCTTTAAAGCTATCCAGTCATGGTATTTGTGTTCCAGCAGCACTAGGAAACTACAACAAGGTCCCTGTCTGCTGTAAACTCTTTAGGCAATTTTTCAGGAATGTTACATAAAAATGCTTCCTGTTTGCAACCCTGCTCTCCTTCCCTTTTCAGACAACCAATTGTCCAGCAGCTCCCATCACTTACAGGGGCCTAAAGCTTAGAAAGTATTAGCTTCAGGGGAAATTACATCTGAGGGTACTTGGTAAGTGTAGGTTGAATTGAGTTGCATCAGGTTGTTATAGCTTGAAGGCACTAACTCCCATTGATCTAATTCCATGCTTACCAAGCAACCTTCCGATAATAATTTGTCTTTCCACAGGAATTTGCCTGTAGACAGAAAATACTCTGAGGAGTGAACAAAAGGATCTGATCCATTTGGTAGTTATTATCCTTATAAATCAATAAATTGATATTGGACTTTTGATATATGAGTTTCTGTGAGCTTGACTAATGTGCGTCCACACCTTAGAGATAATTTCGCTTTGTGGCGAAGTGGTTAAGGGCAATGGCTGCTAACCGAAAGTCGGCAGTTCAGATCTACCAGGTGCTCCTTGGAAACTCAACGGGGCAGTTCTACTCTGTCCTTTAGGGTCACTATGAGTCAGAGTAAATTCGATGGCAATGGGTTTGGGTTTTTTCTTTTGGAAGCTGGCAGCTCAGGTTTCTGAGTCTTCTTGAATGAGTGGTTCTGGGGAAGTCCACTTGTCTCAGTGGCCTTCTCCAGGTGATATCTGACCTTGATACACTTTTCTCTTCAAACAGAAACTCAGAATGGATTTTATCACCTGGCTATGGACTGAATACACTTCTAACTTCTTCCATTGTATTCTTTATCCCTGGCACGTTGGCCAACTCCTTTCCTTCTTCTTAGTCATACTTATTTCATAACTATATATTATAATTCTTTTGGTGCAAGTAATAGAGACTTGCTAAAGTTACCTCTGGAAATTTATAGTTCATTGTGAAAAGACTCATGGATTGACAGGAGAATTGTAATTAGAAAACTGTCAAGAACCAAAGCCAACTTTTCTCTGTGTGTTTCCTCTGTTTTCCTGTTCCCAGCTGGCCTATGCTATCCCTCTATTCTGTGTATTTTCTGTCTACTTCGTAGATTCTGATTGTTGTAACATTCGTTTGTATGCTTTTCTCTACATCATGAACTGTCATCCTTACTCTACATCATTATTTTCTTAATTTCTTTCATCTGCTTGTTTTTTATATAGTTAGATGTCTCACAAAAAAAAAAAAAATTGTCCGGGGCCACGCATACCTACAGGTAGCCCTGATGAAAACTACCACAATTGGCTTAGAGCAGTAGTCCTTAATCTTAGCTGTATTTTAGAGTTACCTGCTTCTAAAACATTCTAGTTCCCATACTCTACCCTCAGACCAAATGTCTTCTATAGAACACAAATGCAGACACAGACATACACATGCACATAATATATGCTTGTATATGAGCAAGGGGAAAAATGTGGAAATATATGCATCAAGTCATTAAATGGATAACCCTAAAGGGGTGAGTTAAGGGTAGTAAGAGAACAGGACTTCCCCTATAGTACAGGGTCTTTCGGAGGGGGGATTCCTTTTGTATAAACAATTTGATTTAAAATTGTTTTTAATCAAAGACTGTGAAGCTAAAGAGAAAAAAAAAACTGCACATAAATACTGTATTGTAGTTTGTAAATTTGTTTTCTGAACCTGCTTTACATGTATAGTGGGGTTGAACAAAAAAAGTAAATTGATGGTAGATAATGGGAGCCAAGTCTTTCACTGCCAGAGAAAGAAGTTACAAAAAATCAAAGACCAGAATGAATTCTGTGGTAATAAAGTCAGAGATTGCAATATGAACTCTTGTTTAGTTTAATACAGTGTGATGGTTAATTTTATGTGTCAATGAACAGGAGCCAGCTGCAGGATCCAGAGGGAGCAAAAGCCCACAAATCTTGCTAGAAAGTCCACCTATATTGGTTGCAGGCCACACACCCAAGGAAACACCCATTCAACTGATTGGCTACTCACAACAGATCCCATCATGGAGGCAATCACGTTATATCAGATCTCATCATGGAGGTGATTACATTTATTATACAACTGCCAGACTGTTATAACTGCCAAACCACTGAGAATCATGGTCCAGCCAAGTTGACACACAACCTTAACAATCACAACGTGTAGCAAGTCTGGCCAATGCAACAGAGGGGAAGTCTGCTTAGAGCTTCAGACAAGGTCTTTCTTGGTCTTATATCTAAAGCCTTTGACAAAAAAATTAGTCCCTCATCTACTATACTGTTAATGTGTCTGTTTGCCAGTGGTTATTAACTAGGGTGATTTTACCCTCCCCCACCGGGAGACATTTAGCAATGTCTGGATATTTTTGCTTGTTACATTTGGGGTAGTGCTACTGGCAAGTAGCAAGTAGAGGCCAGAAATGCTGTTAAAAATCCTATAATGTACAGAACAGTCTCCTACTACAAAGAATTACTGACCTAAAATGTCAATAGTGCTAGAGAACCTCTGCTGTTTGTGATAACTATGGTGTGCACATATCTTATGACCAGGAGGACAAGACAGTCAGACTGAGTATGATAGAACTGGAAGACAGGGCAAAATTTGATTCTTGGTGACAACATTGTGCAGCCACTGAATTAATCAATCCTGGAGCACCTGCCTGTAGATTTTTTGTTGGGTGAAATTATACATCCCTTTATTGTTTAAACAACTTTGAGTTGGCATTTGTGTTACCCGCAGCCAAGAACATCTTAATTGGCATATAAGGAGAAAGAAGAAGGAGTACAACAAAGAACATGTGAGGCTATAAGCACAGGGTGTTCCAGGAAAGAGGGAAATGGCCCATCTGGTATAAATTCTGGCCTCTCTGACAAACTGTATTTGAAATCCTACTTGCTCTGGAAGACCCAAAAATTACTACTAGTGTTACTGAGATGCTCAACTAGACATTTCTATGACACCAAATTGCATTGATTTTATTTGCTCCATTTCTCAAGCATTAAACTTATTTGTAAGTGACTAGAAATCAGTAAGCATACTTATGCTTTTTATATATTCTCTTGTTCAAAACTTCTTCTGTTCAAAGACATTTAATATGCTGAGAAGAAAAAATGGCATAATCTCTTTAAAATTTCACCTTATAAAAATTAATGGAACTTATTTTGGCAAAGAGTCTTTTAAAATATTAATTATTATGTTGTTGTTGTTATACACTATCAAGTTGGTTCCCACTCATAGTGACCCTACTTCCAACAGAACAAAACACTGCCTGGTCATGCTGCAATCCTCACAATTGTTGCTAAATTTGAGCCCATTATTGGAGCCACTGGGTCAATCCATCTCGTTGAGGCTCTGCCTGTTTTTTGCTGACCTCCACCTTACCAAGCATGATGTCCTTCTCCAGGGACTGGTCCCTCCTGATAACATGTCCAAAATACATGAAACCGAGGTTTGCCACCCTTGCTTCTAAGCAGCATTCTGGCTGTACTTCTTCCAAGACAGATTGGTTCATTCTTCTGGCAGTCCATGGTATGCTCAATATTCTTCACCAACACCACAATTCAAAGGCATCAATTCTTTTTTGGTCTTCCTTATTCATTGTCCAGCTTTCCCATGCATATGGGGCAATTGTAAGCACCATGGCTTGGGTCAGGCACACCTTAGTCCTTAAAGTGACATCTTTGCTTTTTCACACTTTAAAGAGGTCTTTTGCAGGAAATTCCCCAATACAATACACTGTTTGATTTCTTGAGTACTGCTTCCATGGGTGTTGATTGTGGATATAAGTAAAATGAAATCCTTGAAAACTTCAGTCTTTCCTCTGTTTATCATGATGTTGCTTATTGATCCAGTTGTTAGGGTTTTTGTTTTATGTTGAGGGTAATCCATACTGAAGGCAGTGGTCTTTGATCTTCATCGTTCATCAATAAGTGCTTCAAGTCCTCTTCCCTTTCAGCAAGCAAGGTTGTGTCACCTGCATATTGCAGATTGTTAATGAGTCTTCCAATCCTGATGCCATGTTCTGCTTCATATAGGTCAGTTTCTTGGATTATTTGCTCAGCATACAGATTGAATAAGTATGGTGAAAGGGTACAACCCTGACACCTTCCTGATTTTAAGCCATGCAGTACCCCTTGTTCTGTTCAAATGACTGCCTCTTGGCCTATGTACACGGTCTGCATGAGGACAATTAAGTGTTCTGGAATTCCCATTCTTCGTTATGTTATCCATAGTTTGTTATGATCCACACAGTCGAATGCCTTTGCGCAGTCAAAAAAACACAGGTAAACATCTTTCTGATATTCTCTGCTTTCCGCACAGATCCGTCTGACATCAGCAATGATATCCCTCATTCCATGTCCTCTTCTGAATTCGCCTTGAATTTCTGGCAGTTTCCTATGGATGTACTGCTGCAGCTGCTTTTGAATGACCTTCAGCAAAATTTATGTGTATGATATTAATGATATTGTTCAATAACTTCTGCATTCTGCTGGATCACTTTTCTTTGGAATGGGCATAAGTATGGATCTCTTCCAGTTGGTTGGCCAGGTAGCTGTATTCCAAATTTCTTGGCATAGACGAGTGAGCGCTTCCAGTGTTGCATCCTTTTGTTGAAACATCTCAATTGGTATTCTGTCAATTCCTGGAGTCTTGTTTTTAGCTAATGCCTTCAATGCAGCTAGGACTTCTTCCTTTGATATCATTGGTTCTTGATCATATGCTACCTCCTGAAATTGTTGAACATCTACCAATTCTTTTTGGTACAGTGACTGTGTGTATTCCTTCCATCTTCTTTTGCTGTTTCCTGTGTCGTTTACTGTTTCCCCTGTAGAATCCTTCAAAATTGCAATTCAAGGCTCAAATTTTCTCTTTAGTTCTTTCAGCTTGAGAAATTCCCAGCATGTTCTTCCCTTTTGGTTTTCTAACTCTAGGTCTTCGCATATTTCATTGTAATATTTTAGTTCGTCTTCTCAAGCTGCCCTTTGAAATCTTCCCTTCAGCTCTTTTACGTTATCATTTCTTCCACTGGCTTTAGCTATTCTATGTTCAAGAGCAAGTTTCAGAGTCTCTTCTGACATCCATTTTGGTTTTTCTTCTTTCTTGTCTTTTCAATGACCTCTTGCCTTTTTCATGTAAGATGTTCTTGATGTCATTCCATAACTCGTCTGGTCTTTGGTCATTAGTGTTTAATGAGTTTACTCTTGAAAGGTCTCTAAATTCAGATGGAATATACTCAAGGTCATACTTTGGCTCTGGTGGACTTGTTCTAATTTTCTCCAGCTTCAGCTTGAACTTGCATGTGAGCAGTTGATGGTCTGTTGGCCCTTGGCCTTTTTCTGACTGATGATATTGAGCTTTTCCATTGTGTCTTTTCACAGATGTAGTTGATATGATTCCTGTGTATTCCATCTAGCGAGGTCCACCTGTATAGCTGCCTTTTATGTTCGTCAAAAAAGGTATTTGCAATTGAAGAAGTTATTGGTCTGCAAAAGTCTATCTTGTGATCTCTGAGTGGTTTCTGTCACCAAGGCCATATTTTCCAGTTACTGATCCTTCTTTGTTTCCAATTTTCGCATTCCAATCACCAGTAATTACCAATGCCTCATGATTGCATGTTTGATCAATTTCAGACTGCAGAAGTTGGTAAAAATCTTCAGTTTCCTCATCTTTGGTATTAATGGTTGGTGCATACATTTGAATAATAGTGATATTAGCTGGTCTTCCTTGTAGGCGAATGGATGTAATCCTATCACTGGTGGCTTTGTACTTCAGCTTAGATCTTGAAATGTTCTTTTTAACAATGGATATGATGCTGTTCCTTTTCAATTTGTCATTCCCGACATAGTAGATCACATGATTGTCTGATTCAAAATGGCCAATACCAGTCCATTTCAGCTCACTAATACCTAGGATATTGATGTTTATGCATTCCATTTCATTTCTGATGACTTCCAATTTCCCTATATTCATACTTCATACATTCCACTTTCTGATTATTAATGGATATTTGCAGCGGTTTCTTCTCATTTAGAAGAGTTGTGCCACGTCAGCAAATGAAGGTCACGAAAGCTTGACTCCACCCATGTCATTAAGGCTGACCCTACTTTTAGGAGGTAGCTCTTCCCCACTCGTATTTTGAGTGCCTTCCAACCTGAGGGGTTCATCTTCTGGCATTATATCAGACAATGTTCTGCTGCTATTCGTAAGATTTTCACTGGCTAATTTTTTCAGAAGTAGATTGCCAAGTCCTTCTTCCCAGTCTGTCTTAGTCTGGAAGCTCATGTCCACCATGGGTGATGCTGCCGGTATTTAAAATACCAGTGGCATAGCTTCCAGCATCAGAGCAACACGCAAGCCACCACAGTATGACAAACTGACAGACATAAAACAGTGGGTAGATGAAAGGAGAAAAAAGTTGGGAAAGAAAGGCATTATAATATTTTTCTTCTCTCTCTGATGGTTTGTTGTGGGGGCAGGTATCAAGGAATACAGAGTATAGAGAAAGATCTTACTGGAACTATTTATTTAACAAGAGACCTTAAGTGGCAAGAGAGTAGGAGGCAAGAGAATAATGCACCTATGGCCAATAAGAGAAGTGCCTTGGATAACCTGATTTTTAAGTTTTCTTAGTTTGAAAGCCATGGCTCAGTCAGACTTTAATGGAAAATGGTTGAATTTGGTGTTGAACTTTGTATCTAGGATTTCATTTCACTCTTACTTCATTGCTATCTTTCCTTGCAACTGTAAAATGAATAACAATTAGAAACAAGTTTAATGTATGTAATCTTTTTAATTCACATTGTTGAACACAGAAATCCTTAATCAGCTGCTGAGTAATAGATTGTTGATCATATATCTATAGGAAATCTAGTTCAGCTACCTGAAATGTTACCATGCTGTTGTTGTTAGGTGCTGTTGAGTCGATTATGACTCAAAGTGACCATATAGGACAGCAGAACTGCCCATAGGGTTTCCAAGGAGCGGCTGGTGGATTTGAACTGCGACCTTTTTGGTTAGCAGCCGAGCTCTTACCTACTATGCCACCAGGGCTCCAAAATGGTACCATAGTAATAATTACATGTACATATTTCATTTAGTCCTGTTAACAAACCTATTAAGTAGGTACTATTATTACACTCATTTTATGGATGAGAAAACTGTGACTGAGAGAGGTTAAATAACATGCACAGGTCCACACAGGTAGTGTGGTCGAGCAAGGATGCAAGACCACTCCATTTTCCTGGAGTGTGAATGACTTCTATATTATACCGATTGTGCCAGGTCCACACAGGACCTGGCACAATGTTAACCATGTTTGTTGTTTTTGTTGGGTGCTGTCGAATTGGTTTTGACCATAGTGACCCTATGTACAACAGAACAAAACACTGCCCGGTCATGTGCCATCCTCGCAATTGTTGCTATGTTTGAGTCCATTGTTGCAGCCACTGTGTCAGTCCATCTCTTTGAGGGTCTTCCTCTTTCTTGCTGACCCTCTACTTTACCAAGCACAATGTCCTTCTTCAGGGACTGGTTCCTACTGATAACATGTCCAAAGTAATAGAGACAAAGCCTCACCATCCTTACTTCTAATGAACATTCTGGCTGTACTTCTTCCAAGACAGATTTGTTTGTTCTTTTGGCAGTCCATGATATATTCAATATTCTTCACCAACAGCATAACTCAAAGGCATCAATTCTTTTTCAGTCTTCCTTATTCACTGTCCAGCTTTCAGATGCTTATGACCATTTTTAGTACCAGCAAATATCACACTCCCACAGGCCTTTGCAAAGCACTGGGCATTTAGTTACTAGTAGTAGGTCCTCAAGAAATAGTTGTTGCTTAAGTCTTTAAAAAATTTCCTTGCTGAAATGTAACGATATTATTTAAGAATGATGGGCAGAACACTGAGCTAAGCTTCATGCCTGGATGCTAATAAAACCTGTAAAACCGTTGCCTTCAAGTTGATTCCAACTCACAGCAGCCCTGTAGGACAGAGTAGAACTGCCCTGTAGAGTTTCCAAGACGCACCTTGTAGATCTGAATTGCCGACCTTTCCATTAGCAGCCGTGGGTCTTGGCCACTATACCACCAGGGTTATCACCATATTTATGTGTCTTAACCACTATATCACCAGGGTTTCCAGTTGCTAACATGGGATCTCTTATTAACTATCCATGTAGTCTTGGACAAGTCACTTAACTTATGCTCAGTTTTAAAATCAGAGTTGACAATACCTGCTGGACCTACTTCCCTATGTTGGGACCGTGAATGGAGAAGTTCTTTGGAAAATGTGATTTGTTGAGCAAATGAAAGTCTTTACAGGCTCAAATTCAAAGTTCAGAAAGGCCCATTAGATGGGGAACCACATTTTGGAAAAAACAGCTCAACCTCAACTACATAGACTTGATTTTGATGTAACTCTAGCTCAATGTGCCACTGTAAGTCTGGCTAATAACTTAGGAATCCCTCATTTGATCCTACTTATCTGAACCTATTTCCTGATTCTTTCTTTTAATTCCATCACCCCTTCATCCAAACTAATTACCTTCCTTTCCAAAGTCATTTTCTGGAGCTGAGGGGAAAAAAGTGTGCTGCCCAAAGCTTAGATTTTTGAAGGGCATCCTGTATAAGGAACACAAACATCCCTCTGTCTCTGCTCTCTTACCCCAGGCCCAGTAGATCTTTTCCACTAGTAGCTAAAATACTTTAAGCAGAAGTTAGAGCCATTGGGGTAGTTGATACAGACTTCCCACTTTTGTGTGAGGTTGTCAGGATGTACTTATGGTTTGAGTTCCTTTTTCAGTAGACCTCGACATAAGTTAAAAATAGAAGAATTCATATGACTTAAATTCATAGTTTTTTTTTTTGTGAGAAAGGAAAATAGAATCATGGCATTAGCCCCAACTTTTTGTTTGTTTTTTAATCATTGGACTGTCTGGGCATTCCTTTCCCACCATAACCACTCCCCTTTTTGTCCTATCTTATTAAGTCTTTCAAGTCCCTAAAGGTTAGAGGTTTGAACCCACCCAGTGGCACTGAAGAAGGGAGAACTGCCAATCTCTTTCCTCAAAGATTGTTATTGTTGTTAGGTGCTGCTGAGTCAGTTTTGACTGATAGATAGTTACCCCATGGGACAGAGTAGAACTGCCCCATGGGTTTTTTTTTTTTTTTTTTTTTTGGCTGTAGTCTTTACAGAAGGAGATTGCCAGATCTTTCACCTTCGGATCAGCTGGGCAGGTTTGAACCACCAACCTTTTGGTTAGCAGCCAAGGGCTTAAATAATTTCACCACCAGAGTTCCTTCCCTAAAGATTTCAGTAACATGTGGGGTCCCCATGAGTCTGAATAGACTGGAGGGCAACAGGTTTGAGTTTTGTCAGGGGAATTAAATCTTTGTTCTCTTTGGGTTTTCTTCCGTGAGACTGCAATGGCAGATTATGTATATAGGCCTTCCTCCCTGGGCAAAGATAAAATACTTTGGATACCTGGTGGTGCAGTGGTTAAGAGCCGGGCTGCTAATCAAAAGATCGGCAGTTCAGATCCACCACTGTTCCTTGGAAACCCTATGGGTCAGTTCTGCTCTGTCCTATAGGGTCGCTGTGACTGAAAGACTCGATGGCGACAGGTTTAGCAGGAGAGTGGTCCAGAGGTCGCATCTTCTGCATCTTTTCTTTTATGGCTGCTCTTTTTCATTCATCAACCAATTCGAAATGTAAGCTTCCCGATGTCAGAGACCTTGCCTGTGTTGCTTACGGCTGTATCAGTGCCTGGCACATAGTGGGCGCTCAAAACACACTTTTTGAGCTCTTTTACTCACTAATTAAACAGTACTGAGCTTTCTGTGTACTGGGTACCTCTGTGGGAGCTGACAATAAGGAGGTGACGATGACGCTGCGCACTTCCTTACGAGACAGAAACTAACCGATGTGCCAGGCGTTGTAACAGAGAGAACTCCGAGCTGAAGTTCGCACCCGGCGGTCGCTGGGTGGCGTGCGCATCTGCGGGCTCTATCCTGGTCGGATTCTGGGGCTCCGGCTCCCGCGGCGCGCTCATCAGCAAACTAGCAACAGATCCAAGAGCGGCTTGAGGGCTAGAAGATTCCTCCCTGCGGACGCGCCCCAGGCGTTCCGCCCTTGCTTCCAGCCACCCCCAGATCTCCGGGATTTGTCTGCACACAACTGTTAACCGCGTGGGCTCAGCTGCGGCTCAGGCCTACTGCACTCAGGGAGGCAGAGCGCCCCCACCCCAAGGCTGCAAACAAGAACTGCAACGAGCCCTCAAAAAGAAAGGAAATTGTTTCGGTCTGGGTCGCTGCCTCCCCGCCACACCAGGCTCTGCGGTTGCAGCTTGAACTCGAGTTTGGAGCCCAGGGACGTGCGCAGACTGCAGTGTTGACAGCAGTTGGGGCGCTGCAGTGAGCTTCTTACCTAGCCACGTCCGCGCCGTGTGTGGAAAGGTCTTCCACGAGATGTTCTCACTTCGGTAGGGACAGGGCCGAATCGCTGAGGTGGAGTTTTGCTGGAGCCAGAGAAAGCCCAGGCTGGAGCCGAAGCGCATAGTCTCAGCTGTGGAGCCCCGCGACCCCAAGGCGTCCCTCGACCCGGGCCTGAGCTTTGCTGTACATGTGTAGCTGACTATCAGCAAACGAAGCCGCAAGAATTGACTCCCCGGCCTCAGGCCAACGTGAGGCCTCTGCGCACCCTGGGCCTCCAGTACCCCAGGGAAAGAATCTTCCGTCTCCGACCCCTCCGGCTTCTAGCGTTCAGCTTCTAGGCCTGGGGTCCAAAAGCCCACTTGGCTTCACTGCCGGCGTGCACACCATCTCATTGAATTCAGAGGTTCAACCCCCACCCCAAACCCTGGGCTCTAGAAGAGCGCTGGACAGGTGGCCCCAAGTTTAACGGTGGCGGCCAGGTTTGGGGCGTGAAGTGTCTCCTTTAGACGCTAAATGTTCTAGCTTACTGAGTCCCCAGGGGCTAGTCTCAAGGACAGAATTCCCGAGAAATCTTGGAATTTCTCCTCTATCTTAAACCCTAAGCAACAGCTGCTAGAGACCAGAAGGAAGTAGCGCAGCTGCCGCGGAGGAGCTGGAGAGGAGTGGGAGGAGAGACCTCAGCAGCAGCAAACCCGGTGGTGTGAGCCTCCTCCTCCTCCTGGAGTCGGCCTTTGCCAGCCTGCAGTGCCTCGGACGTCCGGGGAACGTACTAGCCACCTTTTACTCAAGCAAAGGGCTCTGAAGCTTGATTACTGCCAGCCCTCCCATTGTTGAATTCCGAGGCAGAGGCGGGGGTACTAGCTGCCGGAAAGTTGCTCGCTCACGAGAAATATTGCGCCCGCCCCCTCCCATCACTTCCGTTTTATTATAGGGTAATGTTACACTTCACCAGACATTTCGACGGACAATTTCAGCATTTTCATCTAGAAAATTTTCCAAAAAAACAAATCCTTCTTCTTGGTAAACATACTTTCTTGTTTGTGTTTCATAATATACAGAACCATAATGTCCACTATGGACACAAGAAACCAATCACTACTTTTTAACAATTACAGCTATCAATTTTCTGTATTTTTCTTTAGGATATGAGTATTTATGTTTCATACAGATTTATTCAGCCGTAACTGCAACTCTTTAAGTAGAATTGATTGCACACCTTCTAGCACTTTGTAAAAGAAGTAAACGGTAATCGTGAT
This sequence comes from Elephas maximus indicus, assembly GCF_024166365.1. Lineage (NCBI taxonomy): Eukaryota > Metazoa > Chordata > Mammalia > Proboscidea > Elephantidae > Elephas > Elephas maximus. The sequence continues at coordinate 164,425,548 of NC_064819.1, forward strand.
TTAAAAAAATCATCTTGTGTGTCTTCCTCCTACTCCTCAAGGCAGTGAGTGCATCACGTCCTTGATGTCGCTACGTTTTCTCCAAAGCAAAATAAAATAACCTGGCCTGACTCCAGACTTGAGCCTGGGACTATCTATGCAACCGGATTGGAAAGCCTTTTTGTGTGTGTGGCCGTGCTTTCTTCGTAATGGTCACCAGGCTCTCCAGACCTAAAAAAAAAAAAAATTACCTGTGTAACAGTTACCTTGCAGTGTTCCTAAAAACGGGGCGGCGGGGGGATGTATTTGAAGGGCTTAGCTTAGGAGTGGTTAGAAAGATGCACAAGCAGAGCCGTCCCATAGTTAAGTGCTCATTACTTGTTCATGGAAAGCATGAATGATTCGTGAATCAACGAACGAAAGCATGCTTACATCAAGAGGCCAGACACGTCAACTCTTACAGACGAACGTGAGCGCTTGCTTCTCTTTTGTTATCATTAGTCTTTATCATCAGTAAAAAGCATTTAATGGACTTATTTTAAAAGGCTTCCTGCCTCAAGAGTCTGGATGTGGGATCTCCGCAGCCAGCTTGGTACAGTCACGGCTGGCACTTGCCTAACGCCTTTTTCGTGCCCTCAATCACTGTTTCCTAGAGCTGTGGGAGCCGCGGGACCCCAAAGGACAGGCGTTGGGAGGGCCTGGTGCTCAGCGCATTGTGGTCTGCGAGTAATTGGCGCTCCGGGTAGGGGTGCGGGAACTGGGAGCGGGTACAGAGACCGGGACCATGCAGGCGCACCGCGGGTTGCGCGGCGGGTGCGAAAGGGAGGCGAGGGATGTGCATCCAGGATGCGAGTGAGGGGCGCGGGACCGGACTCACACACCCGACCCGGCTCCACACCCATCTGCGGTCAGCTCTTCGAACGCGCTCTAAGGCGCGCGACTACACAGACTTCGAGGCATGCTGCAGTCGCTGCGCGCGGGTTTCCAAGAGTGCTTTGTCCCCAGCCCGCTGCGACGGAAGCCTACCCCTAACGAGGCATAAACTTGGCTTGAGGCGCCCGGGAGACGTTCACAGGGAAGAGGCGAAGCTGCGACGCGGGGTTGGGGCTCCGCGGAGGCCCGGGAGCAGCCCAGGCTAGCCTTTTCCCTCCTGCTCCTTTTCTGCGCAGGAAGGCAGTTTGACTGGTCAGTTCATCCAACCCCACGGCGACGGGAGAAAGACCCCCACGCTGCGCCCTTTCGAAGTCTGCGAGGAGTCGGGGCTGCTCCTCCTCCCAAGGGAGCTGGGGGTCTGTACTGAGGCCAGGCCTCGCGCAGGTCTGCAGCGGAGCTCCGCCGTCGGGTTGAGAGAAGGACAGTTCTGGTTACCGCTACCGGCTTCCTCCGGTCGGAGGTGGTGCCGCCCTGGCCTCCAGCCTAGCTCTGGGATGTTACTCTTCCGCGGCAGAGAATAGAGCGCGCCTCTCCCCTCTGCCTGGGTTTCCTCTGGCGCCGGCGCCGGAGGTCAGAAAATTTCGCTGTGGGGCTGAAGAGCCAAATGTGGGATCTGATGGAGTCTTAACATTTCATTTCTTTCTCCCTTATATGTCTGTTTGTCAAAGGGCTTTCTGAACCTGAGCATCGCTTTGACGGAGTGAAGCAAAATATTATGCCTTGAGCAGTCATTCCTTGTTGGAGATGACCCATTTAATCATTGAAAAACCTAGCTAATTGCATTGCTCCGGAAAGGGGACTTTTCTGGATATCCCAGTATTCTTTATAACATTTACTATCTGCAGAATTTAGCATCGATTGTTTTCATTTATTTTCCGAAAATAGGGTAGGGTAGATTTGTGATGTAGTTACAAGTTTCTAAGTAAGTTTTTTTCTTCTTCTTCTTTCCTTTTTTTGCTAAACAATGTTGAAAGGTAAATTACTTTCAAGCACAGGAGTGAAAAAATAGTTATAAAAGTTTGAGTTTCAAGCTCTTCTACTAGAAACTGATCCCCCTTTCTTAACCTCTCCCAGCAATCTTCCCCCCCTCCCCCGCTTCAATTCCAATCTGAGAGCAAGAAGCAAAGCGAAATACCCACTCCTCACATTTATTTACCAAAATAGGTGTCAGGTTTTTAAAATAAACACCCAATATTTCTTTATTATTTGATGTGAAGATCTAGGCTTAAAAAGCTGGGCAGAAACTTTCCTTACTATGGGACTTCTCAATTGTTGAAGCGCTGGCTCTTTTTAATTTATGTATTCAAGCTAATCCTCCCTTGCTCTCCACTCCTTGATGGAGCAATTCTACCAAGCAAGGTAGAAATACTTTCTAATTCATAATGAGATTAGAAAAGAATAATTGTATAATTCTGAGAGCAAAAGGCTTCCTTCCTCCTCAGACTAGCACCATTTTTTATACAAACATCTGTTTTAAAAACTGAATATTCCAGCATGTCAGATTGAAATACCCTTAAATTGTTTTGGTAATATGAAAAAGGGACATATTCCTAATTTTAACTTTCTTCCATGTTTATTGCTTTGGGTACCAAGAATGAAAAACCAAAAGTTAGGGCTTTGAATAATCACAACCATCCTTTAGTTCACAAATTCTTTCCAACTTAGTGTCATTCTCATCCAGAGGTCAAAACAAGATTTGCTTTTCTCTTCCTATGTCAACTCCCTGGTCTACCATTCTAGTAACAGGAGGCTGGGAAATTTGTTCTCCACTACACAGAGTGTTTGAAAAGAATGGTTTCAGTGGTTAAATTACATACTAAATTTGCTTTGTTTTCCTTGTAAAGTTTCTGTGGGATCTGGTTAATTCTCCACCATCATCACCTTCATCTTTGCCATTAAAAATAATCAAAATTAGAATTTAGAAGGTAAAGCTACCCAGCATTAAAAAAATCAATAATTAAAAAAAATTGCTTCATTGAGTATCTCAGTGATTTAGCCTTGACTGAATAGCTATGGTTGCTTAATGGAATAAAATTCCAGGAAACATAGTGTGTGTCTTCAGTCCTGTCATTATTAAACAAACATTTTGTCATTTTTATAGTCCTTTAAATATTTCAGTTGCTCTCAAGTTAATCCTTTAATTGTTTTGCCCTTAAACACCAAAATCTTGAGGTTTACTCATAAGCCATTTCTATACAGGGATATAACTATAAATAATAATCAGCCCTGAATTCAGGGTGTCTGTCTGCCTTCTCCCTGATGAACTTAAAGTGACTTTGCATTTGTTTTCATTTTTAATATAGTTTATTTGTTATAATGAGAGAGGAAATATTTTTCTTTTGTTGTACCATAAAATACTGAGGCTAGAAAAGCTCAAATGTGACTAGGCTAGAGGAATACAAAGGGGAACAGAAGCCAGAACCTGTATCTATCAAATGCTCACCTGTTCCAGCATCAGTAATTACCAGGTTAAAATGTCCTGTGGACTTACTTTAATCAAGTGACCCAGAGTCCTATTTCATTTGACTTGTTTCTTGCCTTTATCTGTTTGGATTCTTAAAAAGTGTCTGAAGGTTTGGGCCTGGAGCTGCTGGAGATCCCTTTGGTTCTGAGATAATTGCCTCCATGAGATCAGTGCTAACAGCCTGTAGAAGTCTCCTACTAACTAGGAGGTGATGGTGTTTGGAAAGGCTATGTCAAAGAACAGAAGATCAACCAGGCTTGAGAGAAAGGATAATGGGTCCCCAAAGAAGGTGATAAATCCAAACTAGACTCTACTGTCTCGGTTTCAAAACTCCAGAATCAAAGCTCTTTTAGACTCATGCATCTAAAAGCTCTTTTAGATCTTGGTTTTCCCAAATTGATTGGAGCTGTTTGCAGGGGAGCTGGTGGCCATGACTGGGATGGCACAAGCAGATTGACCTTCCTGCCGGCAGTGGAGGAGTGCTAGGAATAGTCAACCCCTGACTTCCAAGGAGAGGTATGGTGGGAACAAAATGCAGAGGAGATATTGCTGCTTCTCCCACCAACTCCCTTTTTCACTACACAGAAGGAACCATGGTGAGGTGGAAAGGGCAGCCTGTACCTCACTGGTTGGATAGTAGACCTCAGTTTCCTCTTATAAATGAAGGACGTTGAACTAGATCATGGTTAAGGCCTTCTCAGTTTTGTGATTTGATGAGAGGTGAGGAAGAAAAGTATTAGAGATTGACTCATTGAGTCTGCCTTCCTATATGCCAGAAGTTTTCAGGGATACGTTGCTATCGACCATTCCAATTTAACTTTTGTTAGCTCTGTAGGTGCCCCTTCTTTTTTCTTGCACCATCAGTATTTTCTTCTTTTATGAATTATTGCCGTCATCATACAAGCCACCGGTAATATCTACTAACCTTTAAAAATGCTCCCTGATCTAATATCCCCCTCCAGCTACTGCCCTATTTCTCTGGTTCCCTTTACAGCAAAACTCATCAAAAAAGTAAAGTATAGTCACTGTCTCCACTTCCTTGTCTCTCATTCTCTCTCTCTTTTTACATTTTATTTATTTTGTTGTTGTTAAGAATATACACAGAAAAACATACAACAGTTTCTACATGTACCATTTAGTGACATTGATTACATTCTTCAAGTTGTGCAACCATTCTCACCCTCCTTTTCTGAGTCCCCCCTTCCACCGCCCCCATTAACATAAATTCACTGCCCTCTAAGGTTTCTATCTATCTTTCAAGTTACTGTTTTCCGTTTGATCCCATGTAGATAGTTCTTAAAAGAGCATAATGCTCAAGGACGACTTTTTTTAGTAGTTAAGCTAAACTATTGTTTGGCTTTGAGAAGACTTCAGGGGATATTTTTGGTTTAAATTTTAAGGATTATCTCAGGGCAGTAGTTTCAAGGGATCATCCAACCTTCCTGGCTCCAGGAAATCTGGAGCCCATGAAAATTTGAAATTCTGTTCTATATTTTTCCCCTTTTGATCATGTTTCTTCTATAGAATCTTTGATCAAAATGTTCTGTAATGGTAGCCGAGCATTGTCCTGTTCTTCTAGTCTCAGTTGTTCATGGAGGCAGTTAATCACACATTCTATATCCTCCTTCTATTCCTCATGCTCCTTCTTCCTCTCTTGCTGCCTTGGATTGTTGTGCCTTGGATGGCCTCTTGTAAGCTTTTAAGACCCCAGGCAATATACAACTAACTAGGAAGTAGAACAGAAGCACTAAACAAGTTATTAGGCCAATTAACTGGGATGTCACATGAAACCATGGCTCTAAACATCCAAACCAAGAAACCAAATTCAGTGAGGATTTTGGTTGTACATAAGCAACCTCAGCAGCTACTCTTCTTTTTTTTTTTGGTTGATATGTGTGATATACGATATGTCTATCACACAACTTTTGCCAATTCAACTTTTTACAGGTGTACAATTATTGACAGCAATTACATTAATTGGCTTTACAACTCTACCCTTAATCAATTTGAATTTTCCTCACTGTTAATCTTCCCTTTTCCCCTCCAGCCTACCCCTGATAACCATAATAAACTTTGTTCTCTATACATTTACCTTTTTTTTGTCTTTTGTATAAGTGATGTCATTCAATATTTGTACTTTTTTGATTGACTTATTTCAATCTGCATAATGTCTTCCAGCTCCATCCATATCATAGCATATATCAAGACTTATTTCTCCTACTGCCTGAGTAGTATTCAGTTGTAAGTGTGCGCCACATTTTGCTTATCCATTCATCTGCTGATGAGCATTTAGGTTGTTTCCACCTTTTGGTTATTGGCAATAGGGCTGCAATGAACACTGATGTACAATCTCTTTTTGAGTCTCTGCTTTCAAGTATTTTGGGTATGTAAGATACCTAGGAGAGGAATTGCTGGGTCATGTGGTAATTCTATTTTTAGTTTTTTTGAAGAACCTCCACACTGTTTTCCACAACAGCTGTACAATTTTGCATTCCCATCAGCAATGGGTAATGCTTCCATTTTCCCCACATTCTTGCCAACATTTGTATTTCCTGTGTTTTTTTTTTTTTTAATCTTAGCCATACTAGTGGGTGTGAAATGGTATCTCATTGTGGTTTTAATTTACATCTCTCTGATAGCTAATGGGAAACCCTGGTGGCGTAGTGGTTAAAAGCTAAGGCTGCTAACCAAAGGGTTGGCAGTTCGAATTTGCCAGGCACTCCTGGGAAACTCTATGGGGCAGTTCTACTCTGTCCTATAGGGTCACTATGAGTCGGAATCGACTTGATGGCACTGGGTTTGGTTTTTTGGTTTGGATGGCTAATGATGCTGAATATCTTTTCATATGTTTGGTGGCCATTTGAATTTCCTCTTTTGTAAAATGTTCGTTCAAGTCTTTTGCCCATTTTATGACTGGGTTATTTGTCTTTTTGCTGTTAAGTTATTGAAGTCTTATACATATTTTGGCTATTAGATTCTTGCCAGATATATGGTTTCCAAAGATATTCTCCCATTTGGTAGCTTGTCTTTTTTCCTGAAGTCCTGTTTATTTTATCTTCTGCTGTTTGTGCTTTTGTTATTGTGTTAGATTATCCATTGTTAAAAGCTAGACCTGACAGCGTTGCCCTTGCTTTTTCTTCTAAGAATTTTATAGCTTTAATTTGCACATTTAGGTCCTTAATCCATTTTGAATTTGTTTTTCTGTATGGTGTGAGGCATGTGATTCTGTTTCATTTTTCTGCATGTGGAAATCCAATTTTCCCAGCACCGTTTTTTGAAGACACTCTTCTTTTCCCATTGAAAGGACTTAGTACCCTTCTCAAAAAATCAGTTGACCAGAGATGTGTGGGTTTATTTCTGGACTATTAATTCTTTTCCATTGGTGTATGTGTCTGTTGTTATACCAGTACCAGGCTATTTTGATTACTGTAGCTATGTAGTATGTTTTAAAGTCAAGACGTGTGAGTCCTTCTGCTTTGTTCTTCTCTTTCAACAGCGTTTAGTGATTTGGAGTTCCATTCTCTTTTGAATTTACTCTAATCAGATTTTTGCCCTCATCACTCTAATTGAAAGTTCTCCTGACATGGTCAGCACTGACCTCAATGTTGCCACATCTAATGGTCAACATTTAATCCTCATCTTACTTGACCTATCAGCAGCATTTGACAGAGATCATCACTCCTTCTTTCTAGAAACTTCACTTGACTTCCATGACACTACTGCTTAGTTTCCCTTCTACCTAACTGGTTGTTTCTTCTGTCTTCTTTATTGCTTTCTCTTCTCTTCACTTTGCTGACTTCTAAAAGTTGAAGTGCCCTAGGGCTCAATCCAGGGACTTTTCATCTCTCTATGTATTCATTCCTTTGATAATCTCATCTAGTATCATGGCTTTAAATGTTGTTTTTGTTAGGTGCTGTCAAGTTGATTCTGACTCATAGTGAATGAATAAATGAAACATTGCCTGATCTTGCACCATCCTCAAAATCGTGCTATTTTTTACCCTATTGCTGAAGCCACTGTGTCAATCCATCTTGTCAAGGGTCTTTCTCTTTGACTCTCTACCTTAAGAAGCATGATGTCCTTCTGCTGGAACTGGTCCATCTTGATAACATGCTAAAGTATTCAAGATGAAGTCTTGCCATCCTTGCTTCCAAGGAGCACTCTGGCTGTACTTCTTCCAAGACGGACTTGTTTGTTCTTTTGGAAGTCCATGATATAGTCAATATTCTTTGCCAACACCATAATTCAAAGGCATCAATTCTTCTTCAGTCTCACTTATTCATTGTCATGCTTTTGCATGCACACAAGCTGATCGAAAACACCTTGGCTTGGGTTAGGTGCACTTCAGTCCTCAAAGTAACGTCTTCGATTTTCAACACTTTAAAGAGATCTTTTGTAAGAGCTTCAGCCAATGCAATAAGTCGTCTGATTTCTTGAGTGCCGCTTCTATGGGTGTTGACTGTGTATACAAATAAAATGAAATGCTTGACAACTTCAATATTTTCTCCATTTATCATGATGTTGCTCATTGGTCCAGTTATAAGGATTTTAGTTTTCTTTATGTTGCAGTCTAATCCATACTGAAGGCTGTGGTCTTTGATCTTTGTCAGTAAGTGCTTCAAGCCCTCTTCACTTTCAGCAAGCAAAGTTGTGTCATCTGCATGTTGCAGGTTGTTAATGAGTCTTCTTCCAATCTTGATGGATCCAATCCTCTTCATGTAATCCAGTTTCTCTGATTATTTGTTCAGCATACAGATTGTATAAGTATGGTGAAAGGATACAACCCTGATGCACATGTTTCTTGACTGTAAACCATACAGTGTCCCCCTTGTCCTGTTCGAACGACTGCCTCTTAGTCTGTGTAGGGTCCTGGTTATATGGCAGCTTGGTTGCACTTTAAATGGAAAGTCCATCTGTGACAGAACTGCAGAGAACTAGCTAGAGGCACCATCAGCAGTGGGACAATGCTAAAACCCATTCCTATAATATGTAATATACAAGATAGTGGTGGTGCGTACATTTGAATAATAGTCGTATTAACTGGTCTCGCTTGTAGGCATATGAATATTATCCTATCACTGATAGAATTGTACTTCAGAACAGATCTTGATATGTTCTTTTTGACAATGAATACAACGTCATTCCTCTTCAATTTGTCATTCCCAGCATAGTAGATCTTATGATTGTCTGGTTCACAATGCCAATACCAGTCCATTTCAGCTCACTGATGCCTGGGATATCAATCTTTATGCATTCTGTTTCATTTTTGACTACTTCCAATTTCCCTAGATTCATACTTCATACATTTCACGTTCCAATTATTAATGAATGTTTGCAGCTGTTTCTTCTTACTTGGAGTCATGCCACATCAGCAAATGAAGGTCCCAAAAGCTTTACTTCACCCACATCATTAAGGTTAACTCTACTTTGAGGAGGCAGTTTTTCCCCAGTCATATTTTCAGTGCCTTCCAACCTGAGGAGCTCATCTTCTGGCACTATATCAGACAATGTTCCACTGCTATTCATAAGGTTCTCACTGGCCAATTTTTTCAGAAGTAGATCACCAGGTCCTTCTTCCCAGTCTGTCTTAGTCTGGTAGCTCCACTGTCACCTGTCCACCATGGGTGACCCTGTTGGTATTTGAAACACTGGTGGCATAGCTTCCAGCATCACAGCAACATGCAAGCCACCACAGTATGATAAACACAGACTCATGGTGCATGCTTTTAAATACATACTATATATTGATGACTCCCTAATTTAATCTCTAACCTGACTGCTCCTATGAATTCTAAATTTATATATTCCAACTTCCTACTTGACATCTCCATTTGGTATAATACCAAAAAACCAAGTGCAGTGCTGTTGAGCCAATTCCAACTCATAGCGACCCTATAGGACAGAGTAGAACTGTCCCATAGAGTTTCCAAGGAGCGCCTGGCGGATTCGAACTGCTGACCCTTTGGGTAGCAGCCATAGCACTTAACCACTATGCCACCAGGGTTTCCATTTGGTATAATAGACATCTCAAATTTGATATGAATTCTTGACTTCCTTCCCAAATGGGCTCTTCCTTTAGTCTTCTTCATCTCGGTAAATGACAAATCCATACTAACAACTTGTTAAGCCAAAAACCTAGGAGTTATCCTTAATTCTTCTTTCACATCCTAATTCAATACATCAGAAAATCTTGGTGGCTCTGTCTTAGAAAAATATCCAGAATTTTTCCTCTTCTCATCACCACCCTGGTCTAAGGCACCATCATCTCTCTCGGACTATTGTTACAGTCTCCTAATTGGTCTGTGTTTCCATTTTTTGCCCCCCTTCAGTTTATATTGTCCATATTACAGTCAGTACGATCCTTCTAAAATGAAATTCCAATCATGTCATACCCCTGTTCAAAACCTATAATGACTCCCCATATCACCAGAGTAAAATCTACAGTCCTTAACATCACTTAAAACACCTTACACGAATAGATACAAGTATTTTCCTTCTGCTCTCATCTCTTACAACTCTATTAACCCTCATAGTCTGTTCCAGTCACACTGGCCTTCTTGCTCTATCTTGAACCTACTGGGCATGTTCCCACCTCAGAGCCTTTGCATCTCACCCAGATACCTTCTACGTGGCTTTCTCCCACACTTCTTTTGGGTCTCAAATATCATCTTATCAGAGAGACCTTTGCTAACCATCCCATATAAAATAGCATAAATTTTTTTTTTTTACCATCAGTCTCTCACCATTTATCTTGGATTATTCTTCTTGATAACATTTATTACCACCTGAGACATTATTTATTTATATATAGGTAGAACTGGTCCACTGTTGGTGAATTAAATGGGTCATGATTCCACAATGACAACAAATCTCTGGACTGCTTAGCATGTTGGTTTCTGTACTTAGGTTTGTTCCCTCATGATTGATTGCTGTTATTCTAGGAATCTCATCCTCATACAGTATCCAAAGATAGAAATAATGGGCACTGATTCCTTTTGGGCATCCATTTATAAGATAAGTGAATAATCTCTCTGATGTACCTCCAGCAAACTGGCTGTCATGTCTGGCCAGAATTGTGTCACAAGTCCATTCCTAAACCAATCCCAAGAAAGAGAAAAGGAACTACCGTGATTGGCTCAAGTTAATTGAGATTTGCCTCTTGGGGTTTGGAGGGGTTTAGCATCCCTAAAGCACTTGACCACTTTATACCACATAAAATCAGGGCTGTGGGAGCCAGAAAGAAGTAGACACAATGGCTATTGGGTGAATATCTTTAATAGTGTCTGCTACACTTGTAATCACTCATAACCTCCATTTTGCTGGCCATCTCTTGTTTGTGCTCTCACATTCCTAGGCAGCTGATCATTTGAAGCAAGCTAGTTGTCTTGTTCTCCTCTATCTTTGTTACATTTAATTGTATTCATTTACAGGAGGTGTATCTGTTGTCAGTTGCTGAATAGCCAACCACTCTGAAACTTAGTAGCATAAAACAACAACCATTTATTTGCTCACAATTCTGTGATTTGGTCTGGGCTTAGCTGGGTGTTTTTTCCCCTGCTCTTACCTAGGCTCACTCATGTGTTTTTAATCACTGGGGAAAGTTGGAGACTGGGTCTCTCTCTTCATGGAGTCTTTTATTTTTAAGGAGACTAAATCAGGCTTCTCGTGGCACTCAACAGCAGTTCAAGAGTAAGCCCCAATGTGCAAGTACTTATCAAGTTTCTGTTTGTGTCATATTTGCTGATGTCCCATTGACCAGAACAAGCACATGATCAAGTCTAGAGTCATTGTGAGAGGATACTGTACAAGTGCATGGATACCAGGAGGTCTGATTCACTGGGGACCATTATGTAACAAATTACTTCAGGAGGTTAACCACTGAAAAGGAAAAAAAAAAAAAAAACTGAAAAATTGTGTGAAAATCAAAAGAGCCATTCTTTCAGGGAATATTATACAACTTTTCTAAGCTGTGACTGAGTGAAATGTAAAAATGAGAATAGCAAATCTGCAGAATAAAACTTCTCCTATGCTTTATTTATTATACATATTTTTTAAGTAACGAGCAGTTAATAAAAAAAACCCCAAATTTCAGTTTGACATGAAGGCAATAGTTAGAATCAGGCATAGGATAAAAATGAAGCCTTTTCCTAGATATTTTTCATGTACAAAAGCAAACAAAACCTGTCCTGGTTTATATTCTGTACACCGATTTTATTTTCTCCTAGCATCACTGGAGTATGAAAACAAAAGTCAAGTCATTATTAAAACAAGAAGCAGAAAAATTGCCTTCTGTTTGTCAACATCATTAATTAATGGGCTACATGTCCTAAAAAGACATGTCCTTTTCCCACAAGTCTAACCACGAGGGAGTAAGTAGCTCCTGATTGTCACTCTTTTGTCAAACTACTCTTTTTATGGGTAGCAGACACTGCAATGTCTCCTAAGTCATCACAGAATACTTTTTCCTGAATTTTATTTCTCCTTACTAAATATTTAACTCAGAAGCAGTCCTGGAAGAATCCATCTCTTCTAATGTTTTAAATCATACCAGTCATCAAGTTATTCCATCTTTCTCTATTGTTCCACTGTAAAGAATTCTTTCTCACAGCTCTTTCTTCCCTCTCTCCCTTTTCCTCTCTCATGGTTCTTTATCATGTACTTCTCTCTCCCTTCTCTACATCTTCTTTTTTAAACCATTCTTCTCTCTTAAATCAACTCAACTCTTCACATGACTCAAAATGAAGCAGATGAAATTAAACAAAGTCTTCTGTTGTTATTACCAGTGCTAAAGTAAATACTATGTGGTTATGGCCTTTGATCTGTTCTTGGGAACTGGCAAGGGGATCTTCATGTTTGGGGTCAGGAATCTGCTTTTTCTTCCTGGGCTTTTATTTGTTACATTTTCCTAAGAAACCTGAAATACTTTACACAGCTATTTGAGAAAAGGAAGGAAAAAGTTAATCAATTTTCAAAAAAAGAAACCTGAGAAAGATTCTGTATGAATAGTTACTATCTTTATTAAGAAGGTACTAAAATACAATGAAACCTTGGGTCAATTGACAATGTCCATAATTTAGACCAAAAATTACAAATCTATAAATATACTGCAGTGTTATATGAGAGTCAAAGGACACCTATTTTATTTTTTGTGCTTTAGGTGAATGTTTACAGTTCAAGTTAGTTTCTCATTCAAAAATTTATACACATATTGTTTTTGTGACATTGGTTGCAATCCCTGCAATGTGACACCACTCTCCCCCGTTCCAACCCGGGTTCCCTGTGTCCGTTCACACAGTTTTACTGCCCCTTCCTGCCTTCTCATCTTGCCTTTGGCCAGGAGTTTCCCATTTGGTCTCTATTTGATTGAACTAAGAAACACGTTCCTCAAGTGTGTTATTGTTTGCTTTATAGGCCTGTCTAATTAATGTCTAAAAAGTGGGCTGGAGTAGCTTCAGTTCTGAGTTAGCAGGGTGTCTGGAAGCCATAGTTTCAGGGGTTTCTCCAGTCTCTGTCAGACCTATCAGTCTGGTCTTTTTTGTGTGTGTGTGAATTTGAATTTTGTTCTACATTTTCCTCCTGCTCTGTCCAGAACTTTCTGTCATGGTCCCTATCAGAGCGGTTGATGGTGGTAGCCAGGCACCATCTAATTCTTCTGGGCTCAGGCTGGTGGAGGCTCTGGGTCACGTGGTCCTTTAGTCCTTTGAGCTGATGTTTTCATTGTGTCTTTGGTTTTCTTCAATATCCTTTGCTCTGGATGGGATGGGACCAATACATATGTCTTAGATGGCCACTTGCAAGCTTTTAACACCACAGACACTACTCATAAAAGTATGATGTAAAATATTTGCTTTATGAACTATGTTATGCCAGTTGACCCAAATGTCCACTAAGATTATGCTCCCCAGAAACTCAGTCCCCCAAGGTGTTTGGCTGTGTCTAGGAAACTTCTATGACTTTGCCTTGGTCAAGTTGTGCTGAATTCCCCTATGTTGTGTGTTTTGTTTTCCTTTACACTCGTTTACTATCTAGTTAGTGATTTGCCCTCCCCATCCATCCCTATCCTCATAACCATGAAAGAATTTTTTTTTTTTTTTCTGTGTAAACCTTTTCTTGAGTTTTTATAATACTGGTCTCATATAAAGTTTGTCGTTTTGTGATTGACTTATTTTACTCAGCATAATGCCCTCCAGATTCATCATTGTTCTTTATCCCTGCAAGATATTCCATTGTGTGTATGTAAGGTAACTGGTTTATCCATTCATGTGTTAATGGGCACTTAGGTTGTTTCTATCTTTTTGCTATTGTGAATAGTGCTGCAACGAACATGGGTATGCATGTGTCTATTTGTGTGACAGTTCTTATTTCTCTAGGATATGTTACTATAAGTGGGATTGCTAGATTGTATGATATTTCTATTTCTAGCATTTTAAGCAGGCGCCATATCATTTTCCAAAGTGGTTGTACCATTTTACATTCCTACCAGCAGTGCATAAGAGTTCCAATCTCCCCACAACCTCTCCAACGTTTGCTATTTTCTGTTTTTTGGATTAATGCTAGCCTTGTTGGGGTGAGATGGTATCTCCTTGTACTTTTGATTTGCATTTCTTTAATAGCTAATAATCTCTAGCATATTTTCATGTATCTGCTACCCACCTGAATGTGTTCTTTGGTAAAGCGTCTGTTCATATCCTTCACCCGTTTTTTAGTTGGATTGTCTTTTTGTTGAGTTGTTGAAGTGTTTTGTAGATTTTAGAGATTAGACCCTTGTCGGAAACACCATAGCCAAAATTTTGTTTCCCAGTCTGTAGGTTCTCTGTTTACTCTTTTGGTGAAGCCTTTTGATGAGCATAAATGTTTAATTTTTTAGGAGTTCCCAGTTATCTAGTTTCTTTTCCAGTGTTTGTGCATTGTTAGTTATGATTCGTATTCTATTTATGCCATGTATTAAGTCCCCTAGCATTTTCTCTCTTTTTTCTTCTATGATCTTTATCATTTTAGGTTTTATATTTAGGTGTTTGATCCATTTTGAGTTAGTTTTTGTGTATGGTGTGAGGTATAGATCCTGTTTCATTTTTTTATACATGGTCATCCAGTTTTGTCTCACCATTTGTTAAAGGGACTGCTTTTCCCCATTTAACAGACTTGGCCCTTTGTCAAATATCACCTTCCCATAGATGGGTGGATTTACGCCTGGGTTTTCAATTCTTCCATTGGTCTCTGTGTCTGTTGTACCAGTACCAGACTGTTTTGTCTACCGCTGCTGTATAGTAGATTCTGAGATCAGGTAGCATGAGGCCGTCCACTTTTTTCTTCTTCTTCAATAATGCTTTACTTATCCGGGGCCTCTTCCCTTTCCATATGGAGTTGGTGATTAGTTTCTCCATCTCATTAAAGAATGCTGTTGGAATTTAGATCGGAATTGCACTGTGTCTGTAGATCGCTTTGGGTAGAATTGACATTTTCACAATGTTGAGGCTTCCTATCTGTGAGCATGGCATGTTTTCCATTTATATAGGTCTCTTTTGGTTTCTTGCAACAGTGTTTTGTAGTTTTCTTTGTGTAGGTCTTCTATGTCACTAGTTAGATTTGTTCCTAAGTATTGTATCTTCTTGGGGGCTATTATAAATGGTGTTGATTTCCTGATGTCCTTTTCGAAGATCTCTTTGTTGGTGAAGATGAATCCAACTGATTTCTGTATGTTAATCTTTATCCTGCTACTTTGCTGAAATCTATTAGTTCCAGTAGCTTTCTTGTGGATTCTTTGGGTTTTTTTATGTATAGGATCATATCATATGCAAATGATCAAATCATGGCTGGTTTTACCTGTTCCTTACTAATCTGGATGCCCTTTATTTCTTATTCTTGCCTTATTGCTCTAGCTAGGACTTCCAGCAGGATGTTGAATAAGAATGGTGATAAAAGGCATCCTTGTCTTGTTTCCATTCTCAAAGGGAATGCTTTCAGTTTCTGTTGAGAATGATGCTGTCTGTTGGTTTTGTATAAATGCCCTTTATTGTGTTGAGGAATTTCTCTTCTATTCTTATTTTGCTGGGAGTTTTATTAGAAATGGGCACTGGACTTCGACAAATACCTTTTCTGTGTTGACTGAGATGATCATGTGATCCTTTTCTTTTGTTCTCTTTATATGATAGATTACATTGATTCACTTTCTAATGTTGAACCATCCTTGCATACCTGGTATGAAACCCTCTTGGTCATGATGTATTATTTTTTGATATGCTGTTGAATTTTATTGGCTCAAATTTTGTTGAGAATTTTTGCATCTATATTCATGAAGGATATTGACCTGAGGTTTCTTTTCTTTTTTTTTTTTTTTATGTTGTCCTTGCCTGGCTTTGGTATCAGGGTAGAACACCATTTTAAATTAAAAGTTAAATGACAGTTTCTGGAGACGTGTTCCTGTTTTGTTTTTAAATTATTTTATTTTTTGGTGAAGATACACACGGCAAAACATACACCAATTCAACAATCTCTACATGTAAAATTCAGTACAGTAATTACATTCTTCAAGTTGTATAACCATTGTCATGATCCTTTTTCAAATTATTTAACCCTTATTAATGTAGACTCACTGCCCCCCTAAGCTTCTTACCTAAACTTTCAAGTTGATGTTATCAATTTGATCACGTATAGATAATTTTTTAAAAGAGCAAATGCTCGAGGCAGACATTCTTTACTAATTAAGCTATTGTTTGGTTGAAAAATGATTTTAGGGGATAGTCTCAGTTTAAGTTTTAAGTTTCAAAGATTATTTTATAGTAATAGTTTTGGTGGTGGGTCATCCAGATTCAATGATTCCATAAATTCTGGATTTATTAAAATGTGAAAAGCTGTTCCACATTTCCCTCCTTTTGATCAATATTTCTTATAGAGTCTTTGATCAAAATGTTCAGTAATGGTAACCAGACCCCAACCAGTTCTTTTGGCCTCATGGTAAAGATGACTGGTTCCTTTGTTAATAACTTAAAATTTATTTTCATTCTCCAAAGATTTTGGGTAAAATAAAATCAGTGGTATCTCATTTTTGAAAAGCTTATTTATAAGTCTCTCAAATATAAAAATCAATACAAACGGCAAGGGGATCTTTAAAAAGTGAATGAATTAATAACATATGCAAAGTGAAAGCCCAAAAGGAAAAAAACCAACACCTTTCACTTGTCAGTAGCATCACTTAAGAATTGCTTTCAGCTGTGAGCACTCCCACTCCACTCCACAAAGTAATGGTTTAAGGAGAACAGAGTTTATTTTCGTCTAAAAGAAGTCAAGAACAAAGAAGTCAAGAACATAGATAATTCAGGGTTGATGTTGTGGTTTCATTAAGTCGTCTGGGATCGTGGTTCCTTCTATCTTTCTTTTTGGCCATTGTCAGCACATAGCTTCCATGTTGTTGTTGTTAGGCCAATGAATTGGTTCTGACTCAAAGCGAACCTACGTACAGCAGAACAATACGTTGCCCAGTCCTACATCATCTTCACAATTGTTGCTATGATTAAGCTCATCATTGCAGCCACTATATCAATCTATCTTGTCGAAGGTCTTCTTCTTTTTTGCTGACCCTCTACTTTACCACGCACAATGTCCTTCTCCAGGGACTGGTCCCTTCTTATAACATGTGCAAAGTACATGAGATGAAGTCTTGCCTTCCTTCATTCTAAAGAGCATTCTGGCTGTGCTTCTTCCAAGACAGATTTGTTTGTTCTTCTGGCAGTTCATGACATATTCAATATTCTTCACCCACACCATAATTCAAACGCATCAATTCTTCTTTGGCCTTCCTTATTCGTTTTGCATACATTTGAGGCGATTGAAAATATAATGGCTTGGGTCAGGCAAACTTTAGTCCTCAAAGTAATATCTTTACTTTTTAACAGTTTAAAGAGGTTTTTTGCAGCAGATTTGCCCAATACAATACGTCGTTTGATTTCTTGACTGCTGCTTCCACGGGCACTGATTGTGGATCCAAGTAAAATCAAATCCTTGACTACTTCAATATTTTCTCCACTTATCATGATGTTGCTTATTGGTCCAGTTGTGAGGATTTTTGTTTTCTTGATGTTGAGGTGCAATCCATACTGAAGGCTATAGTCTTCGATCTTCATCAACAAGTGCTTCAAGTCCTCTTCACTTTCAGCAAGCAAGGCTGTGTCATATGCATATCACAGGTTGTTAATGGGTCTTCTTCCAATTCTGATGCGACATTCTTCTTCATATAGTCCAGCTTCTTGGATTATTTCCTCAGCATACAGGTAGAATAAGTATGATAAAAGGACACAACCCTGACACACACTTTTTTTGATTTGAAACCACACAGTATCCCCTTGTTCTATTTGAATGACTGTCTCTTGGTCTATGTACAAGTTCTGCATGAGCACAATCTGGTGTTCTGGGATTCCAATTCTTTACAATGTTATCCATAATTTGTTAGTATCCATGCAGTCAAATGCCTTTGCACTGTCAATAAAACACAGCTAAACATCTTTCTGGTATTCTCTGCCTTCAGCCAAGATCCACCTGACAAGATTCAGCAATGATACCCCTCGTTCCATGTCCTCTTCTGAATCTGGCTGGAATTTCTGGCAGTTCCCTGTCAATGTATGACAGCAGCCATTTTTGAATTATTTTTATCAAAATTTTACATTTGATATTAATGATATCATTTGATAATTTTTGCATTCCATTGGATCACATGTCTTTGGAATGGGCATAGATATGGCTCTCTTCCAGTTGATATGCCAAGTGTCTTCCAAATTTCTTAGCACAGAGAAGTGAGCACTTCCAGTATTATATCCATCTATGAGGTTATTTCATGGACCAAGATAGCTTCAGCAGCTCTGGCCATCAGGTCTGCATTCTAGCATGAGGAAAGGCAATAAGGGGCTGAGTTGGCTCCTTTAAGTCCCACACAACACTTGTGTTTACATTACACTGACCAGAACTAACATAGCCATGTCTGGCTACAAAGAGGCTGGAAACATATTCTTTGCTCCAGAGACAGCAATATAACTAGCTAAATATCTGAATTCTATACTAATACGGGGAGACTGGATCCTCGGGGTCAGGAGCAAATAGAAGACTCTACTATATCACTGAGGCAATGTAGTGAAAATGTATCATGCTTTTTTTTGGATACCAGGCTCTATGAAGACCCTTCAACTATGACTGTGAATATCCCATCTTATGGTTCCTGCTTTCCCTATTTATAAGTCAGAAGCTTACTTTCCCAGCCTTCATTTTGCATTGAGGACACAGCAACGTCTTTAGTTCTCAGTCAGACCTTAAGACCCAGGGCTTTGATTTGGAAGTAATGTGAAAAAGCAAATGCCTTCGTGGAATCCATTCTTGTGAGCACATCAGCAGAGATACCAAACTTCTGAAGGTGCCAGTGGCAGAGGTGCATGCTCAGAGTTGGCAGTGCCATCTGTGAGGTTTGGGTCCAGTGCAGTGCCTGTGGTGTCTTCAGTGGAGTCACTCTGTGATATAACTTGGGCTATTTTTCTGGAGAGGTAGCCTCCGAGTCAGTGTTTCTGGCACTTCCACAGAATTGGAACTACCTGATAGCATTTTCTGTTTCAACCATTCACAGAAAGTATCTAATGCTTGTGCCTAAGAACCCTCACTGATGCAGGCATGTTCCGGGATATCAAGTTAGGAGCCCGGTATGCCCAAATTAAGTAGTAATTTTTTTTACAGAAGGATCTCGCCTTCCCTCTCCTACCTTCCCTCCTCCCTATTGGTCTCAAAAACAGAACTGCAAAGCTTCAAAGATCAAGGATGAATGTAGAATAACTTCACTGATTTTTTTAAAGGAAGGTATTTGTAGGAATAAAACTAATTTAGGACATTTATAACTGACTTAAGTGTAGACCACATTCAGTGGTTTTTATTTCAGACGAGAAAAGAAGAAAGTTTTATTCAAGACTACATTATTAGCATTTTTGATTATGACAGCTTTGAACACTGCACCTGTGGGTTTCCTTAGATCTGGTGGGTCCCCATTGTGTTGTATGGCTTCCAGATGGCCAGTTGGATCAAGATTCTGCAACCATCCCATTCTCACTGTCTTGTCCCTGATAATAGTTTCTTAAAAGATCACAGAATTAAAGAACTTATTGCTTGCCTTGGGTCCCTTTTCCCTACTGGATTTTTAAAAATCTTATTTTTAAATGAATTTTTATTTTGGGAAAGTTCAGACACATACAAAAGTAGAATAGTTGAAAGAACCCAGGCACCCATCCCTCAGATTCAACAATTATTAATTTATGGTCAATTTTGTTTCGTCTATACCCTGTGGTTCTCAATTAGGGATGATTTGGTTACCTGGTTGTCACAGCTAGAGGAGGGAGTACTACTGGCACCTGATGAGTAGTGACCAAAAAAAAATTCCTACAATGCACAAGAAAGCCCTCTACAACAAAGAATGATCCAGCCAAAAACGTCAATGGTGCCAAAGCTGAGAAACCCTGTACCCACTCTTCCTCCCTCCCCCATTTGAGGATTTTTGAAGCAAATCCCAGACATTATATATTTTATCTGTATTTCAGTTTGTATCTCCAAAAAATAAGAATAAAAGAAAATGTAATCATAATACAATGATTCCACTTAATATTAAGGTTAATTTCTAATGCCAATAAATATCTAGTTAGTATTCAAATTGCCTCTATTGGCTTATATAATTTAAAAAACTGTGCTTTAGGTGAAAGTTTAGTGTAAATTAGTTTCTCATTCAAAAATTTATACACAAATTATTTTGCGACATTCATTCTTATAACAGTGGTTTCATATACTATTTGTTCTTTTGTAACTAATTTCACTCAGCATAATGCCTTCCAGATTTCTCCATGTTATGAGATGTTTCACGGATTCACTGTTGTTCTTTATTGTTGTGTAGTATTCCATTGTGAGAATATGTCATAATTTTTTTACGGTTTAATCCGTTGATGGCTACCTTGGTTGTGTCCATCTTTTTGCTATTGTAAATAGTGCTGCAAAGAACATGGGTGTGCATGTATCTACTCATGTGAGGGCTCTTATTTTTCTAGGATATATTCCAAGGAGAGGGATTGCTGGATTGTATGGTAGTTCTATTTCTAGCTTTTTTAAGGAAGTGCCAAATCGATTTCCAAAGTGACTGTACCATTTTAAATTCCCACCAGCAGTGTATAAGTGTTCCAGCCTCTCCACAATCTCTCCAACATTTATTATTTTGTGTTTTTGGGATTAATGCTAGCCTTGTTGGGGTGAGATGGTATCTCATTGTAGTTTTGATTTGCATTTCTCTAATGGCTAAAGATCATGAGCATTTCCTCATGTATCTGTTAGCCTCCTGAATGTCTTCTTTGGTTAAGCACCTGTTCATATCCTTTGCCCATTTTTTAATTGGGTTATCTGTCTTTTTGTTGTTGAGGCTTTGTAGGATGTTGATTTTAGTGATTAGATGCTGATCAGATTTGTCGTAGCCAATTTTTTTCCCCCCAGTCTGTAGGTTGTCTTTATTTATTTCTTTCTTTTGAGATTGGAACACTTTTTTATGCTAATATTTTTTAAATAGTACTTTAGATGAAGGTTTACAGAGCAAAGTAGTACCTCATTAAACAGTACACATAACATTTTATGACATTGGTTAACAACCCCACGACATGTCAACACTCTCCCTTCTCAGCCTTGGGTTCCCTATTACCAGCTTTCCTGTCCCCTCCTGCTTTCTAGTCCTTACCCCAGGGCTAGTGTGCCCCTTTAGTCTTGTTCTGTTTTATGGGCCTTTCCAATCTTTGGCTGAAGGGTGAACCTCAGGAGTGCCTCCATTACTGAGCTGAAAGGGCATCTGGGGGCCATACTTTCAGGGTTTCTCCAGTCTCTGTCAGGCCAGCAAGTTTGGTCTTTCTTTTTGAGTTAGAATTTTGTTCTACATTTTTCTCCAGTTCTGTCCAAGACCCTCTATTGTGATCTCTATCAGAGCAGTCAGTGGTGGTAGCCAGGTACCATCTAGTTGTGCTGGACTCAGGCTGGTGGAGCCCGTGGTAGATGTGGTCCATTAGTCCTTTGGACTAATCTTTCCCTTGTATCTTTAGTTTTCTTCATTCTTCCTTGCCCCTGAAGGGGTGAGACCAGTGGAGTATCCTAGATAGCTTCTTACAGGCTTTTAAGACTGCAGACGCTACTCACCAAAGCAGAATGTAGAACATTTTCTTTATAAACTATGTTATGCCAATTGAACTAGATGTTCCCCAAGACCATGGTCCCCACAGTCCTCAGCCCAGCAATTTCCTCCCTCAGGGAGTTTGGATGTGTATGTGGAGTTTCCATGACCTTGCCTTGTACAGGTTGTGCTGGCTTTCCCAGTATTGTATACTGTCTTATCTTTCACCAAAGTTACCACTTATCTATTGTCTACTTAGTGTTTTTCCACCCCCACTTTTCCCCCCTCTCTTAACCCTCAAAGATTGTTTCTTTTTGTGTGTAAACCTTTTCATGAGTTTTTACTGTAGTGGTCTCATACAATATTTGTCCTTTCGTGATTGACTTATTTCACTCAGCATAATGCCCTCCAGATTCATCCATGTTATCAGATGCTTCACAGATTCATCATTGTTCTTTGCTGTTGAGTAATACTCCATTGTGTGTATGTACCACAATGTATATATGTATCCATTCATCTGCTGATGGACATCTAGGTTGTTCCCATCTTTTTGCCATTGTGAACAATGCTGCAGTGAACATGGGTGTGCATATGTCTATCCATGTGATGACTCTTATTTCTCTAGGATGTATTCCTAGAAGTGGGATTCCTGGATCATATGGTATTTCTATTTCTAGCTTGCTAAGGAAGCACTGTATAGTTTTCCAAAATGGTTGTATCATTTTGGATTCCCACCAGCAGTACATAAGAGTTCTGATCTTCCAGCAGCCTCTCCAACATTTGCTATTTCCTTTTTTTTTTGATTCATGCCAGTAATGCTGGGTTGAGATGGTATCTCATTGTGGTTTTGATTTGCATTTCTCTAATGGCTAGGGATCTTGAGCTTTTCCTCATGTGTCCCTTGGCTGCTTGAATGTCTTCTTTGGTGAGGTGCCTGTTCATTTCCTTTGGCAATTTTTTAAATGGGATTATTTGTCTTTTTGTTGTAGAGGTGTTGGATTTTCTTATAGATTTTAGAGATTAGACCTTTGTCTGATTTGTAATAGCCAAAAATTTTTTCCTTGTCTGTGTGTTGTCTTTTTACTCTTTTGGTGAAGTCTTTGGATGAGCGTAGAAGTGCCCAATTTTTAGGAGCTCCCAGTTATCTAGTTTCTCTTCTGGTGTTTGTGCATTGTTAGTATGTTTTGTATACTGCTTATGCCATGTATTAGGGTTCCTAACATTGTCCCTATTTTTTTTTTTTTATCATTTTAGGTTTTATATTTAGGTCTTTGATCCATGTTGAGTTAGTTTTTGTGGATGGTGGCTGGCATGCCTTCCATCATGATTCAGGCATGGTGAAGGGGCAGGGTGGTCAATATATGCCCAAAGAGATATTGTTTGGAAGGCCAACTTTGGGTAGGAATTTATTACAAAAGCTACTCCCTGAGATTCCTACATATCCTTCTTTTTTTTTTCCCCTTGCTTCCTTGCAGATTAAAAAAAAAGTATTTTAAATCTCAAGAATACATTTTAATTGGAAATACATTCTCAGGATTCCAAATCCCAAAAGGTACCACAGGTGACATGCTGAGAAGTCTCGCTCTTATCCTGGAGCTCAGATACCTACAGAGTCCTATCCCTGCAGAGGATCCATGTTTTCAGATGAATTTAAACACAAGCAAGGAAACTCATACAATTTTGAAAGTATTTGGTCTCCGTGTTATTGTTTTCATTTCGTGTTCATCTGTCCTTTCTGGTCTCTTTACTTCTCAGAGGCTAAAAGAAGCTGTCACTGCTCTCTGCTTAGAAATCATCCTAGCCTCAGCTACATGCTGCCTTTCAGCTTTTTAAAGGCCTTGTCACCTTGAGCCTCTAAACCCAGCAGCACCTTTCCGGTAGAGATTTGCAAGCAGACTATGTATCTATATATTTGTAGTCTAAATGGAAGTGAATTCTGAGCCCTATGCCTGTGTTTTAACACAGCATGTACATATTTTGCACACTCACTTACACATCAGTAACTATTTCCACTGATTTATTTGAGTGTGAAGTTCTCCGTAATATACAAAGGAAGATACTTTTGTTTCCTCTCTGACTGTTTTTTCCTAATTCAAATACCAAATTGTTCTTATCATTGCCCCCAAGAGAGGGTATGTTCTTTGGCTAGGGGGTGGGGAATAGACATAAAGAGGGGGAAAAAAATCGAGCTCTTCAAGGGAAAGAAAAAAAGAGAAGGGGGAAAACCGTCTGGGAATCTCAAGAACATCTTTATTTCGCCTTTTAACTCCCAGCCTTTCCGATTAAAGAGTTCAGACTTGCTCCCCCTCCCGCGTTCAATTATTCCCCGGCTTCTTTTCTCAGAAGCTGTCACCACCACTTGCTGAACCACAATCCCATCGTGAGCCATTAGTCCAGTTCTTCTCCGTTTCGCTTTTCTTTCCTCAGTTTCTCCCTGCAATCTTTATAAATCTCCCTTGGAGGAGGAGTGTTCCAGCGGGTGGAAGTCTGAACACAATGCAACCTGAGAATTTCTGTCACTCTCTGCATATGCTCCTAAGTGCTTTAATCCCAATTAGGGGCGGCTGACACACGGTCCTATTCATTCCCATCAGCTCTTGAATACATTTGCCTAGAAATGAACTTCACAAATAGAGGCGCTCCTAAATGTGCCCAACAGCAAGGAAAATCGAATTGAGTGCGGGCTCATTCGGCAGCGGCCGGCAGAGAAGCGCTGAATGTGGAGGTGCCCCGAGACATTGCAATTCAGCAACACGCTCGCTGACTTTTCTTTGCACCATGTCAACCGAAAGAACCAAGAAATAAGTTGGGGAACTCCGGTTAAAAGGCAACTTGAGAGGGACTCTGAATACTTTTATTGAGCCGCTTCCAATGCAGACCTTAAAACACAACAAAAAAGGCATCACAAAACCCACCAGCAGCGTCCAGGCTGCGTCCTGGCCGCGCGTTTGGAGCCTCCCGGCCGCCGCGCACACACCGGCCTGGCAATTAAGGAGAAAATGGCCCCGTCGCCGGCGTGTCATCTGGTGGCTTTCCCAGAGCTCGTCGCCGCCGCTCTATTCAGGCCCGGCCTTAATGTCCCACCCGCGCCTCGGGGGCCGCGCAGCTGGTCCGCTCTGACCCGCTGGCCCTGCCGGCACGGACACCATCGGGGGGCGACGCCTGAGCCACCTCGTCCCGAGCTTCCATCTCATTCCAAACTCGGCTACTGAACGCAGGGTGTCCTGGCTGCCTTTCCTGCCGTCCTTGACCCCGCGCGGCCACTGCCATCCCGGGTTCGGGGCTCTGCCCTCCGGCCGGAGAGGTAATTAGCGCCCTTACAACACCTGGGTCCCCCAGGCTGAGGACCCAGAAGGCGAACAATTCCTCATCCCCCCAAGGCCTTCACCCTCTCCTCCCCAGTCGGGCAGCCGCAGAGAAGCACGCTGAGAAAGATTGTCCCCTCACAATGTCCCCAATCTCAGTGCGAAGTCCTTGGCGGGGGGGGGCTTTACCTCAAAACCTAGCGCAGTCAGGTCAGACATGCTCCGGGCCAGCAACGTTTCCAATCCTGCTTTTGGAGCGAAAAGGTTAGGGCGCCCACCAAAGGCCGCGGAGCTTGCAAGCAGCACGGGGGTGGGACGTGGTTCCTGAAGCATCTCTCCTGGTCGCTGTCGCTCTCCGACGTCCACGCGTCTCTAAGGGCCACCTGTTACACTGGGGGAGCCGGACCCGCGTGGTCCTGTGGTGAGCAAGAGCCGGGCTGCCCCAGAAACCTCCTCGCCCCGCAGCTCCGGCCATGAGGGATTTCGCTTTAACAGGGCCTCTGGACGCCCATTTTAAGTCCATAAAGAAGCCGAGTGGAATGTTTTGATTGAGCCTCAACATTGTCTTTGAATAAGGCTGAGACCATGTAATTAATGTGTCTTTTTAATAAGGGACAATACGGCCGTTCAAGCTATTTAATTTCATTTAATTTTCCATCCCATTTGCTGCACAGCCCGCTTTTACTTTTAACACTCAGCCTTTCACCGCCCATCTTGCTCCACTGGGCACATTAGATTGGTTTCACCCTTGCTTTTTAGGGGAGGAAAAATAAAAGAAAATGTGTTCCTTTCCTCCTTTGTGGACAATTTATTTCACTTGGGGAACTTCAACTCTGAGCCACAGGACAGAATAAAACTCGGCGAGCTGGTGTGAATGCCTCTGGCGCAGGCCCTTTCTTCTCGCGGGGCTGGGAACCAGTCACAATTGGCTATATTAATAAATAACTTTCCTCACAGTCGGCCTTTACATGGTTCTATTGATAAAATTGTTCGCGTGTCGTTCACGCTTTTTCACTCATTAAGGAGGGCCGGGGAGGCGCCGCGAACCCAGGCCCTGCGCTCGGCCCTTCCCGGTCGCAGAGCTGGTAATTTAAACTGGGTGTCATCCCGGAGTCGCCAGGCCAGAGGTTAGAGGGACATGTTCATGGCTTGAATTTATTGCCCTCCACTCGAGCGGCTTCCTCTCCTCCTCCCCTCCCTGGGCTTTTGCCATTCATGGGCTGGATCAAAGGCGTCCTCCCCTCGGTAGCTATAGCGGGCAGCCTTCGCAGCCCACAGAGGGGCAACTGCACATTTAAGAAGCAAAATCAGCAGCAGCTCCCTCAGAAAGTGGTCCTGGGCTTGAGGTGGCTGCATTATTCGAGGGGCCACAGTCTGTGGCTGCCCAGACCCTACAGGTGGCTCTCCTCTTGCATCCCAGTGGCAGCCTCTACAGAGGTCTTGGAGCTGGCAGGAAAGTGCTCCGGCACCGTCTGACTCGAGACACTTACTTGGGACCCTTGACCTGGCCTCAATAACCCCAGGACAGACACCAGGAATTTTGGAGATTCCAAAAGGCATTCACCCTACAGGTTACTACTACTGACTTTCTAAACAAACTATGGTGAGTAAAAGGGAGGAAGATAAAAGTCTACTTGCACCACCATTTCCATTTTACAGATTAGAAGACTGAGGCTCAGGAGTAATTTACTTATGGTGGGGAGGGCTTGAGTGACAGCACAGACTGAATGACAAGGTCTGTCTGGTGTGACAGACACAAGTCTTGAGCAAAGGGAGACTCAGGAGCTTCTCTGTCCGCACATGACAAAAGTGCTGAGTCACAGGCCATCTCCACACTGCGTCCTGCTGCCCCTGTCAACCAGGGTCATCCCTAGCCCCTAGCACAAGAACTGCTCCTTCCACAGGTATAGCCAGGTTGAGAGGCCGGTGCTGAGCCCTCCCCTTTTTGTAAGTGGGTGGGCGGCAGCCATTAGGTCCTCCAAGAGCCCAAAACCTGGAGAGCCACTCCTGCATTTCCAAAAAGAACAGCATCTGGCTGGAGTTCTGGCCACCTAGGCGTGGGGCAGTTGTATCAGGGATGATCAGAGTTGAGCAGGTCCCAGCAGAACTGTCACAAATATTTGATGAACTCAATCACTTGGCTTCTATCTTGTGAAAATAAGAGATTTCCCCAAAAGAAAATGGGGAGCACTATGGGTTTAACCCCAAAGTACCCATTCCCCGAGTTCATGAACTAGCCTTAAGGCAGAGGTTTCCTACAAACGCCCACTTCGCCCCTCTTCTACAAAGCGACCTTTGACAGACTGCAAGGTTTTTTTCTTATTGTTTTTAACTTGAAAAAAAAAAAAAAGAGGAAAGTCCAGTTTGTTGGTTCTGGAGTAGTCAGCCCCGAGGGCTTTCTCCCCGATTTAAAATTAACAGCAAATCAGGGCTAGAATAAGGCACAATGCGATTAATAACCCAGCCCAAAGAACTCTTCCGCCACCGTTGGTGCGGGATTCCCTGTAAGCTGCGCCCACTCTCTAGGGAAACTGCGGGCCAGGGGTGCGCCCAAGCGCAGCGAAGTGCAGCTGACCTCGCCTCCCCAAACTGACCCGGACGCTTCCTATTTCGGGCGAAACGGGACAGAGGCAACGATAAAGCGGTTCTAAATAGACGACTGGCCTAGACCCAATACCCTGAAATGGTAATATGGTCGTTATTTAAAAAGTGTAGGTATTTTCTGGTGTTTTCCCATCAAGTACCTGCCTAATTTCTGTATGGCACACGCCAGGAATCAATAGAAGTTAACAAGTCCTCCAAACAGTCCTCATCTCTTTGTTTAATCTCCTATACAATAAAGCCAAGGGGAGAGAATTAAAAATCTTTGAAGTAGACCAAGGTTCAAAAGAATCAGCCAAGTAGACTTAAAGTAGTCACTTATTTCCCAAAACTGGTTTGTCCGGGAACAATAAAAGGAAGTGAAATTTATGGAGAAATTATACAGTGGATTTGTCACTTAAAATATCGTAACTGTCTCTAGGACAATACCCCATGCTGAGGATTAATGGTCCCGCCGGACCTTTGATTCACCAGCGCCTTTTCTTCGTCCTTGACAAATTGGATTTTTAGGAATGGGAAGGTCGCCTGGACCATTGTGCGCCAGCCATTCAGAGGCCTCGATTATGCAGGGGGCTGAGGGAACCACTCCATGTGACCCTCTCGGGTGGGACTCTGCAGCTGCTTCGCAGCGCAACTCTCTCACCAAACTCCGCGCCCTTGCGGTCGCAGTGCCAAAAGGCGCCCGCCAGGATTGAAAAGGCACAGTGCATGTCCCCCCGCGTCACTCCGCGGGCGGAGGACGCACGTCGGGGCGCGGCTCCTCTGCTCGCGTGCTACTCAGGCTCTGTCGCTAGCGCCCTTCTGAGGACCGGGTGCGCCCGAGTGCTTGCCTGGCGGCGGCAGCGGCAGCAATGCACGGGGCCGCCCGCGCTGCAGCCACCAGCGTGAGCGCCGACTGCTGCATCCCAGCCGGCCTGCTCCTCGGGCCGGTGCCCGGCACCTTCAAGCTGGGCAAGTACCTGTCAGACCGCAGGGAGCCCGGGCCCAAGAAAAAGGTATTGGCTATTTGACCTCCATCCTACTGCTATTCGCTTCCCTTTGCCCTCTTTCGAGAAAGGGGTTGGAAAGGGGTGAGGGAGGAAAGGAATGATTGAGTCATTACCTACCAGCTCTGCGGGGCTGGAAGGGAACTCGGATTATTCCCAGCAAATCGCTTTAACTGAGAACGGGGCGTGAGCCGGACTGAGACGAAAGGACCTGGCTTAGAGGAGACAGGTTCAGGTGGGGTGCACCGGGCTCTCTCTGCGCCAGGACCGCTCGCAATTCTCGGCTTCCCTAGAGCTCTGAGGACTCCTCCGCAGAGGCGCGGAGGTCCCCGGCCTCTCCGGAGAGGTGCCCCGTTTTACCCCGCTCAGGGTATCGAGGACTGCCTTCCTTCTTCCCTTTGATAAACTAACCTGAGGCTTTAATTTGTCCTCAGATAATTTAATCCCACCTCCTCAAAAAAAAAAAAAAAAAATCCTTTGAAGTCTCCCAGTTCCTAGAACCTCCCCAGATTTCTCTCTTCGTTGATGTCTGTTTGTGGGTTTGGGGTAAATGGAGATGGGATGACCCAGGCTCCTAGACCTCGGGTTCCGAGGGCAGGTGGGTGTCCACCCTCGTGGGGCACCGGATCAGGTCGCCTACAGCCGGGTTCTGATGAGAGTCCAGGGGCCGAAGCCCAACCTGTAGGCGCCGGGACCAGTTCGCCAGCCCTGGCTCTCCAAACAGCATCTCGACCAGAGAGGGGATTTAAAGGCCCCGCCCGCGCGAAGGCGTCCCAGCGGCTGGAGTTGGGAAGGCAGGGACCAGAGATGAAGGCAGGAGTCCGCTGGGAAGGGGAGGACCTTGGCTCTTAGCTTGCTGCTTCCTAGAGCTTTCCCTTGAGAAGTCGCTCCGGTGCCCACAGCCAGCCAGACCCACTTCTCAAGCAAGCAGCCTCTTCCCTTGCGGTCTAAAGCGTTGTTTGCTGCGCACCACGCTTCCTCTTTAAACGCACTTTAATTGCTTTTAAACAGTCTGCCAGTCTGCGGACCAGCTTTTCCCTGATCAAGCTTTGTTCGGAGGCTTTGGCTGCGGGGCTCGCAGGCACCTCCATACAGTGCAGGGAGAAGGGGGAGTGGGGGGCGCTTTAGGACCTGGGACTGCTGCGAAGCGTCTCTGCCCTGGTGTTAAGACAGCTCTGGGAGCCGCGACTGGGAGAGAAGGGGCGGAGGAGTGGGGGAGTCTTGGTATAAGGTGAGCCCTGGAGCGGAGGGAGGACGCTCTCACCCTCGGTGTTGCGAAGTGGGGGAGAGGGGGCGCTGTTAGTTTCCCCCCCCCCGCCCACCGCCCTCCCCCCTCATAAAAAAAAAAAAAAAACCCAGCCCAACGGAATCTCCCTCCTTCTGGCAGCCAACAGCGGTCTGGCCAAAGCGAATATAGCCATTTTCCTGTCGGGTGGGATGGAGGCTAAATTTTTCCCTTTGGGTTGGGGGCCTGGCCTTGGCGCTGGGGGAGAACGACCACTGCTTGTGTTGCAGGTGCGCATGGTGAGAGGCGAGCTGGTGGACGAGTCGGGGGGCTCCCCTCTGGAGTGGATAGGGCTAATCCGGGCAGCCAGGAGCTCTCAGGAACAGAATCTGGAGGCTATTGCAGACTTACCTGGAGGACAGGTACTGTGGGCTTCACCCACCCACCCACCCAGCTGCCAATTTTTCTTCCCAGCCATCTCTCTGCGGTGGCCACCCAATATTAAGAGCAAAGCGATCTATCTACAGAGTTCATTGTATCATCCCAATAACCCTATATGGTAGATACTGTTTGCCTTAATTATCTAGTGCTGCTGTAACAGAAACACTACAAGTGGATGGTTTTAACAGAAATTAATTTTCTTACAGTTAAATAAAAAACTTTCTTACAGTTTAGGAGGCTAGAAGTCCAAATTCAGGGAGAAGCCCTCGGGGGAAGGCTTTATCCCTCTGCCGGCTCCGCAGGAAGGTCCCTGTCTCATCAGCTTCTGCCTCCCTATTCCTTGGAGATCTCCATGAGTCTTGGCATCTATCTTGCCCCATCTCCTCTTCTTTTGCTTGCTCCTTTAATCTCTTTTATATCTCAAAAGAGATTGACTTAAAACACTCTCTAAACTAATCCTGTCTCATTAACATAACAAAGATAACCCATGCCCAAATGGGGTTATAACCACAAGTATTAAAACACACACACACAAACCCAATGTGCTGACTACTTGATTCCAACTCATAGTGACCCTATGGGACAGAGTAGAACTACCCATAGGGTTTCCAAGGAGCAGCTGGTGGATTTGAACTGCCGACCTTTTGGTTAGCAGCCCAGCTCTTAACCACTGCACCACCAGAGCCCCACTACAGGCATAAACAAAACAAAACAAAACAAAGTGGCAAACCTCTTGCTGTTGACTCCGATTCACAGCAACCCAATAAGACAGAGTAGACTTGCCCCTTAGGCATAAGCATAAAAAAAAAAAAAAAAGCATAGAAGCTAGAAACTACAAAACATGTATTTTGGGGACACAACTCAATCCATAACTATTATTTTCCCCTTTTTGAAGGATGAGGAAAGAGAGGTTCAGAGAAGCCCAACAGTTTTTTGAGGGTCATACAGAGTCAGAATCCGATTTGAACCTTTCTTCTCATTTGTTTTTTGACGGATTACCTGGGAAATGACAGCAAGCTATCTATCCTATTTCTTGTGTCCCAGATCTTCTACCGAGCGCTTCGAGACGTTCAGCCAGGGGAAGAACTGACTGTGTGGTATTCCAACTCTTTGGCTCAGTGGTTTGACATCCCGACAACAGCAACTCCGACACACGATGAGAAAGGTATCACCTCCCAGAAGGCCTCCAGGCCAGCTCTGGTGGGCAAGAGTCTAGTCCTCCTCTGGGCTTTAGGCGCATGCCAGACTTGATGGGCCTTTTTCTCGAGCTGTGTAAATCTGAATTCATGCTCCCTGTGTGTGTAGTCAATGTCACCACCACTTCTTTAAAACCAACAGTAAATGGTAACAACAGTGGCGGTAATAATCTGGCTTACAATGGTAGTGAAAAAATATTCTTTGAAAAATATTATGCTGAACTTCATAGGGTCATCCTTCTTTATTGCATACCCCAAAAGACAATTATTTACTCAATTAAAAATCAACAGAGAAGGCTTAAAATATTATTACAGTAATTACATCATGGGCTCCAAAGAATATAACTTAAACCTGGAATACTTTTAGAAGGTGGATGGGCGTCAATTATTTACTGGTTTGGAGGAGAGGAATGTATTTCTTCAGCACTTTAGAAGCATTATGGTGCTTACAGCTGGTCAGCTGGCAGGTACTGAGGCCTTTCCACTTAAATGGCATTTATTCATTTCCCCCTCCTTACTTAAATTGAATCTGGGATGTATCCCAATTTCTTCTCAGATTTATTTCATCCCTTCCAAAGCCAAGAGCTGATTTATGCAAATTAAGGTGCAGTGAGAAAAACATTTTCAAACCTTCCTTAGAACACTAAGACTTCCTGTGGAAAGAAGGCTGGGAGGTGCTAGAATATTTAAGGTCTCGAGACTCATTTAACATACCAAGCTTCCATGGCTTTCCTTTTTCCTTGCCAATTGTTTTAGTTTGTATTTCTCCTAAAGGAACTGTTATTATTTGATATGAACATAGTGAATGCTGTGAAATATTTTAACATACTCTCCTCTTGAATTGCCTGCTCAATCTCATCCTTTTAGACACGAGTTTAAAGAAATTAAAACACATGTGGGAATTAGGAAACACTTCATGAACAAGACAGAATTAAGCTTATTCATGATGATGAGTCACTTCACTTCAAAGTATCCTATCCTCTCTAGATTAATTCTACTGATTTTGTGAGTAAATTTGTGTGTACAGTACTCAAAACTATCCTAAAAATGTTCTTTGCATCACATTATATTAAACTGCTTTTGATAACTTTTTCCAGTAAAGGAGAAGCCTGACAAAAGCCTTACAGTGGAGAACTCAAATCCGCCATTATAAGTACAATTTGCAAGGTTGTCGGTCTTCAGGGTTTAGCCATTTCTGTATAGGATGCTCTTTCTTGGGCACACTCAAATAGCACAAAAGAAATTTCTTGGCGTAGTGGTCCTCATGTTTTCATTTCTGCCATTTGAGGTTATAAAGATCGTATGGTAATAGATGTCCAGATAGTCACCATTTCCCTTTAAGTGGGGAAATGGATGGGTTATACTGAACCCTGACTTACTTCATCAGCTTTGAGATGCTTGAAACTTTGACTTCTTAGAGACGCAGGAAGGAGAGGAGGTAATCACCTATGAAGTGTATTTACTATTCTTGGCCTGGGTTGGATCTCAGAGTATGGAGAACATGTTAGTAGGTCAGGAAAAAGCAAAGACAGGATATGTTCAAATAGGAAATATACATTTATTTAAATCTTGAAAAGAGAAAGAGATAAGTAGGGATGGCTGCCATTCTTCCAATATTGGCTAACTTCAGTGAGCTTCGATTTCACTGTAAGATTAAGGAAAACACTGACCTTTTGTTTTAGGAACAAAGCTTACTTGGCTTCTCACTGAACTGATTCATTCTGAGGCAGATTCTGAAGACTACTTTTTAAAGAGGGGGTGGTGGGAGGGAACCTCTTAGGAGAAGGGAGTTTATGTTATTAAATCAACATACCTCTAAGAGAACTATAGAGGTCTCCTCTCCTCTCTCTCTTTCTCTCAAGATTTATTTTACGTGGACATTGAATAGAAGGTAACAGGAACACTGAAATTGTTTTATCTAAGTATCTCATAGACAATTAAGACAGGATCTCAGGCAAATTCTCCTACCCTCCTTTCTTCCTTTCTGATTGCTTTTGGCCTCAGCTGGAATAAATTTCTCCTCACTTGAAATACCCTCTCAGTTATTGGGAGGACTACTCACTTTATGCAAAACCAAAAGTAATATACAGAAGAGGAGAGAGATCTGGAATTTTTTTTCCCATTGTTGTTTCTGAGTAATGTTTTAGGAGTTTGAACTGCTTGTGAGCAAGGAGGAGAATTACATTTATGAGACTGAGGTATGTATACTTTGGATACTTTCTTGTGGCTCAACTACTCACACACAGACTTCTCTTCATTATTATCAACCAACCACAACATTTTTAAAGAAACCCCAATTGCAAGATTGCTCTTGTCTGTAGAGATGTAGCATGACCTTTCTGAGTGAAAATTAACTCCCACCATGTGATCAGAATCTGTTCCATACATGGGCTCTTGATTATACATACAGGCCCTGACAAAATTAAGAATAACTAGTGCTAATGATGTCAAACACAAAGATTTGGCACCAAAACATGTATGTAATTCTAGGGAAAAAAAATTCTTAAGAGAGTTGTGCACTTATTTAAAAAGGTAATATTTCTATATTCTTGTATTATACATATATAATATTATATATTCATGTCATAAAAACTATATCTTCTCCAATGACTTTACCAAGCTTAGATTTGTGCACATATCTAGGAGTTAATTACCAAGTGGAACAACTGACAAGATAATGCAACATCATACTTCAGTTTTTAGAGTATCAAGACAGCACTACCCCCCCCATCAATTTAAATGAGGTTAAAGAGGAAATAAAGATACAAATAATTCTGAAGAATAGCAAATCACAGTCCCTATGTGGCCCTTCAGTTGGTCACGCTCCGGGAAAACCCCAGGCAAAGTGTTTAAGGCAGGGAGGGGGCGGGAAGGGTGGGTAGTGGACACAAAAGCCATTGTTCTATGAAAAGGAATGATTACATATGGCCCATACTCGCCTGGTAATGAGGCGCTTACGACCATAAGATTGGCCTTTGTTCAGTTTATCCAAACTCCTTGACATAAGCCACCTATTCTGCAAACGCCAACAGATGGGCCCAGCACGGCACAGGCTCAACCTTGATTTAAAGCAACAGCTGCTCTCTGCTCTTGTCTCTTCCCTGGCCAGCCTGCCTCATCGCTGCCATCCCAACCAAGACTTGCTTGGCCGGCCCTGAGCAAGTCTTGGTTGAAAAGGCCCAGGTCATCCCTCTTTGCCTCTAAGTAGTCCCAGATGATTGAGATGGTGACAAGCGTTGACCATTTGGGGCTTCTCACGGTCCTTGCTACTGTGGGGCTATCAAACTCACTTTCGCAGGGACCCAAGAATACTTTTGCTTCTTTCCATACAGCTGGGCAAAACCTGGGCT
Source organism: Elephas maximus indicus (assembly GCF_024166365.1). Classification (NCBI taxonomy): domain Eukaryota; kingdom Metazoa; phylum Chordata; class Mammalia; order Proboscidea; family Elephantidae; genus Elephas; species Elephas maximus. Next base: position 164,460,185 of record NC_064819.1, read on the forward strand.
TTTCCTTGGGCGCGCTTACACTTTCTTTCCCGCTTGTTCGCCTCTTATGGGGTCTATTTCCACTCTTTCTCGCCAGGGGAGGAGCGCTACATTTGCTGGTACTGCTGGAGGACTTTTAGATACCCCAATAGCCTTAAGGCTCACCTACGTTTCCACTGCGTGCTCAGCGGCGGCGGCGGCCGCGCCTCCCTGCACCACGAACACGCCGCTCGCCAAGGCGCTGCCCAGGCCCCGGATGGCCTCCGCCTCTCCCCGAAGCCCTCGGCGCTCGACTTCGCCGGCACGGTCACTACGGACACCCTGCGGCCCCATCAGCAGGCCCAGCCGCCCCCTCAGTCTTGTGGGACGCGGGAGGCCATTAAGCGCGAGACTTCCTCCGGACCCTCAGCCACCTCGCCGCCCCCGGGCAAGTGGGGGCCACCCAAGAAGGGCAAGGAGCAACCGGAGCGCGCCCTGGACACGAGCGGGGCCGCCCACGGACCCTTCCTCGGCATCGTGGGTGGCTCCCCAGTGGGGGGCGGTGGCCTGGCCTTCTACCCTGGAGTGCGCTCCGCCTTTAAACCCGCGGGCTTAGCCAGGACGGCCACTGCCGCGCACGGCGACCCCTATCGGGAAGAGGGCACTGGCAAATCGGGGACCGGCCTGGCCTTGGGCAGGCTGCTGGTCGGGGGCCGGGCGGGTGGGCGCCCCCGGAGCAGGGAGAGCCCGGCGGCGAGTGGCGCCAACCACCACCATCACCACCATGCGCACCACCACCATCACCACCCCAAGTGTCTGCTCTCGGGGGACCCGCCACCGCCCCCCGGCCTACCCTGCTCAGGAGCTCTGCGCGGCTTTCCTTTGCTCCCAGGACCCCTGGATGAGGCATCCGCCTTCAAGCACCTGGAGCGCGACCCACCCGCCGCTGCCGCGCTGCCCGGCGCGCGTTATGCGCAGCTGCCCCCAGCTGCCGGGCTGCCCCTCGAGCGCTGCGCGCTGCCGCCCCTCGACGCTGGCGGGCTCAAGTCCTACCCAGGTGGCGAGTGCAGCCACCTGCCCGCCGTAATGCCAGCGTTCACCGTCTACAACGGGGAGCTGCTCTACGGCTCCCCAGCCGCCGCCGCTTACTACCCGCTCAAACTGCACTTCGGCGGACTGCTCAAGTACCCGGAATCCATCCCTTATTTCAGCGGGCCTGCGGCGGCGGCTGCGGCGGCTGCAGCAGCGGCGGCAGCGGCCGCCCTGAGCCCCGCTGAGCTGGGCTCGCTGGCCAGCATCGACCGGGAGATCGCGATGCACACGCAGCAGCTGTCGGAGATGGCGGCCGGGAAGGGTCGCGGTCGCCTGGACGCGGGGGCGCTGCCACCGGCTGTTGTGGCCGGCGGCCCAGGGGGCGGCGGCAGCGGGGGCGGCGGCGTGGGCAAGCCCAAGACCGGTCACCTGTGCCTCTACTGTGGCAAGCTGTACTCGCGCAAGTACGGGCTCAAGATCCACATGCGGACACACACCGGCTACAAGCCGCTGAAGTGCAAAGTGTGCCTGCGGCCGTTCGGCGACCCCAGCAACCTCAACAAGCACATCCGGCTGCACGCTGAGGGCAACACGCCCTACCGATGTGAGTTCTGCGGCAAGGTACTGGTGCGCCGCCGGGATCTGGAGCGCCACGTCAAGTCCCGCCACCCTGGCCAAAGCCTGCTTGCTAAGGCAGGCGACGGCCCGGGCGCCGAGCCCGGCTACCCCCTGGAGCCCGGGGACCCCAAAAGTGACAACGACAGCGACGTGGATGTCTGTTTCACGGACGACCAGAGCGACACAGAAGCCGGAGGCGGCGTCGAGCGCGACTAGTAAAGAGCCTTCCCGGGAGGGTGGGGAAGGGCGTGGACAGAAGGGAGTGGGGGTGGGGGTCTGTCTGTTCTAGGAGGACAAGAGGAGCTCCTGGCGGTGAGAAGACTAATCCCGTTTACTAACCGTTTTTATTTCTCGGCGGGCGCCAGGTTTGGAACAGTGAGAGGTGCTGGGTCTGGTGCTGAAACTCAGAGCAAAACTTCGGAGGCAGCTTAAAGAAATTAGGCCACCTGTGCAGCCAAAAGGCGGTGGGTCCCCCAGCGCTCCAACCCTCCGGACTCGGCGGATAGGTTCTCCCTGAACAGCCTAGGCTGTGCACTCTCCGGGGCTGAATGTGAACGCCACAGCGCCCTCGAGGGTGCTAGATATTCACTGCCGCGTTTTTTAAAATTGTATTTTATCTGTGGAGGAAATTGTGCCTTTGAACGATGTTTTGTGTTTATTTTACATTGGCATCTCACTGCATAGGCAAAAGAGTAGTTACAGTTTGGTAGATGTGACACCCTTACACTTGTTTCCGTTTCATCTGTTCTCGTGTCAGAGACTGCGCCTTCATGCACTGAATATATAGTGGTAGTTTTTTTTTAGCAGGTGTACAAATTGGTCAAGTTGCAATTATTTATAAGAGAATAATGACAAATGTGAAATACCTAAAGCATGAATCTAAGACACGCAATATATAATTTTAAAGAAAATGCTCTATTTGGTAGAGTGCAAATGTGGTGTACGTGGTTTACTAATGAATGATGTACAGTGGATACAGTATTTTGGTCTTGGTTCCAGTTCGTGCAATCTTTAAGAAAAATAAAGACACTTACAAACGAGTTTGTTCATTTAGCAATTTCAGCAGATTCCTTAAAGAACATTTTAATTAGAAAACAATTTCAAGGAGACTGCACAATAAAATGAATCATAAAAAACTTGAATTTAATAACACCTTGATTATTTATAAAACAAATGTTAAGCCATATTGTAACAGGAAACGTACCATTTTCAATATGTGCATTTCACAGGTTCCAGGAAACAGGCGAAACAATTGTTTTCTGAAACCATTGTTAATCATGCTAAGTGTTTTTCTTGTTTACTGAAAGAAGCTAAGGGCCTTCAAGAAAAAAAAAAAAAAAGCCATATTCTCCCTCCTCAAAAAGAATTATAAACTGTAGAATCACTCTTTATTTCTTGTCATGTTCCATTTCGACAGAACTTTCCTTGGGAAGCAAAAAGGAAACTTGCTCAGTGCCTTTTATGATTCATACACTTTAATATTCATCCAAAAAATACTGAAGGAGGTGCTAATCTACTTGCTTTATGTAGGCTTCATTTTTTCACTTACTCCTTCCCACAATCTCCTGCTGTCAGTATTGGCCCCATTTACAGAAAACATACTCTTCAAGGTCACTGGCAGGCCCAGAATTAAAATGGCAGAGTTAGAAGCAATGAAGTTATTTATTGGTTTTAAAACAACACTACCCAGTGGAAAATCCAACTTATGGTGACCCTATAGGACAGAGTAGAACAGCTCCATAAGGTTTCCAAGGAGTGGCTGGTAGATCCAAAGACTTTTTTTTTTTGTTAGCAGCCTAAGCTCTTATCCACTGCACCACCAGGGCTCTAACCCAATGGAAGGATATAAAGAATATAATTTTGTGGGCCAAAATTGGATGATGCGTCTCCCCCACTCCACGCACAAACTCTGGGGAGAATTTCACTGCATTTATGTAGGAAGTGGAGGAATAGACAGTCCCAAAGATAAGGGCAGGCACCCTAAGACCCAGGCTTGCAGTGCTCTTCCCCAAGGTTGGTAGGAGGATTCTAGTAGGTCACCAAAGGGTCTTAATATGATCCTATTTTTTTTTAATCATTTTCAAGTGCCCTTTATTTTCAGCATCCTGAGTGCTTTGGCAGTCTCTAACCTGTTGTCTCCCTCTTGGGAACACTGTTTCAGTTACTAGTGGCCAGGAGGGACTTTTTCTGGACCATCACAGCAGGAGCATGAATGGGGGAGGGTGTCTGACTTCTGTGGGTGGTGATGAACAAATTTCTTATATGGGAAAATCTATGCCATGAATTATAGGTCTTTAATGCCAGTTGATCAGAAAATGTTTTGCTTTATAAAAGAAAACCCAAAGAAAGAAAAAAAAAAAAAAAACGTGTGGAGTGGATTAACATGTAAATATGGTGATAACCCTCGTGGTGTAGTGCTTAAAAGTTGGGCTGCTAACCAAAAGGTCGACAGTTGGAATCCACGAGGAGCTCCTTGGAAACTCTATGGGGCAGTTCCACTCTGTCTTACAGGATCACTATGAGTCGACTCCATGGCAATGGGTTTGGTTTTGGTTTATATATGATTTATGCCTTTTAGAAGTGAAAGACTCCAGATTGTTTGGATTCAATTTGGGTGCTAAAATGTTTTGGTAACCTAAACAAACCAGATAGACTCTGGGCTCTGTTTTGCCTGCACCACTTACTAGCGTAGCATCTTGGATCAGCCTTTCTATTGCCTTAATTTCCTAATCTGTAAAACCGGGTGAAATAAGCAGTAGGGTAGTTGTGAAGATGAAATGAGTTTATGCAGTAAGCTGCTTAAAATCATGACACATAGTAAGTTCTCAAACATTACAATAACCATAGTAACCTTTTGTGTTTTCATGTAAAAGACATCGAAGTAGAAAATAAGGGCTGACAACCTTTTATAAACACTAGCATCTTTTTGCAGGGCATTTGTTCTCCTGTTGGCTCACTTCTTGCTTCTCAGGAACTCGCACCAGCTGCAGTAAATAAAAGCCCTTCTTAGTTTTTGCTAAGATTTTTGAAACTTCTTCAGACCCTTTACCAGGCCATCTCTCCATTTTAAGCTCAAACACCAGTTCAAACGGCTCGTATGTAGCGCATAAGTGCACGGGAAGAAGAACGCTACTCTTTTCCTCCGTTTGCTCTAATTACTAGAAAGTTTAGCTTGGCAATGCCGATGAGATTAAGCATGCAGCTGATGTGACCGCGCGTGTCTCTCCTACTGAGCCGAACAGAGAGGGGATTCAGCAGGATCCGCACATCCGCGCAGAGTTGCTCTGGAAGAAGTTTTACTGTCTAGCTGCTGAGGGAAAGAGGGTAGTGGCTGTGAGACAACAGGTTGGAGTTCCTTAGCCTATAATTCGGTTCTGGATAGAGGGAGGAAAGGGGGCGGGGGGGTCCCAGAGTAGAAGGGGCGGTGACTGGCTCCGGCTTGTTATTCCGAGCCCTGCCATTGGCTCATGTCTTGGGGCCAGGGTTGCTATTGGTGGTGGGCTGGCCACATGCTGTGGAGGTCTGGGCGGGCGCGGCCTTGAGAGAACCCGGGGCCCTGTGGCAGTTTGGCCTCCGGGCACCGCGTCTGGGCTGGGGTAGGTGCTCTGTTCGCTGCCTGTCCGTGTGTCGCTCTTGCGCTCACAGCTTCGCTCTCTCTGGGGACAGGGTTTTCCTTTCGCAGACAGACTTGCTTTCCTGGTTCTGGGTTCTGGGCAGAGGTGTGGGAGTCCCGCAGCCTTTAGGTGTACAGCAGGGGAGCCCTGGAAGCGAGAGAGACGCGGGAGCTCCGCGGAGCCCTGTAGGAGACAGACAGGGAAGGCGGGCAAGGGCGTTTCAGGCCCCGAACTAGGCCTTGCTGAAGTGCTCCTGTGTGTCAGGGAGCTTGGGCACCAGCTCTGTGCACCCTCACCATCTGCTGCTTCCCCAAAGGGAAGAGGGCAGAGGCGCTGGCGCAGTCGGGAGGTCAGACGTGACCCTTGGCCACCCAGGTGTGAGTTGTGAAGGGAAGAACTCAACAGACGGCAGGGCCAACTTGTTTAGTTCCAGAAGGAGCGTGGCGCTTGCTCTGAGCTGGGTGACCTTCATACAAAAGATGAAAGGGAGCTTCTGTCATCTGCGACTGTAGTTTAATTCAGATTAGGTGTACGTTGTACGACAGACAACTTGTTAACGCCTTTGCCTTGCAAAACATCCCACAGTCTTTCAAAAACGGACTAGATAGGATGGATATGGTTGCATGTAACCCCTTTGAAGACACTGATTTTATTTCAAGTAAAAAGTTTTAATTATTTAAATTTTAATATTTCATGTAAATAGCTAATAAAAAACTAAAGCCCAAGTTCATTAAAGAATGTAAAAATCAGCATAAAAGACAGATATTTGGTAATTTACATTAAACATATTAAGAGAGATGTTTTCTTGTAGAGTAGGGAAATGAATTAAAGATAAAATATATTAAATATCCAAATATCATGAGTACTCTCTACTTTTTTCTGTCCATATACTCTTTTACATAATTCTACATTGTAGGAAATGACTGCAAATACACATTTCTTATTTTTAGTGTCAACAGCATGGTAATGTTCCTAGAAGTTACTTTACATAATCCAGTTCCATGCCAAGTTGTATTTGAATGGGAGACACTCAACTCCAATGAATTGAGTAGAAAGCCTTAGGTGGAAATGTCTTATATGACAGGAGATATAGTGAAGAGAGAAGCAATAGCAGAAGGCTTTAGATAAGAACATAGTGAAGGTCAAAGATTGTTTTTAATCTTGTTTTTTAAATCCCTGACAACTGGCAGGAAGAGAAGATCTTTTACTTGACACTGAGCTGTTGATTCCCAAATTATCACCGTAAGGTAAATGGAGACAGGGCCAGGTCAGATTCAAATTCACTGAGTGCACTGGACCATATCAGAACACATCTGTGAGCAACAAAATGCTTTCAGGTATGCTAAAAGTCAATCCAACCAGAAATGAGTTCATGTGGGATGTCGCATTTTATAAACTTATTTGTGATTTTCAGAAAGCAGGAGAAAGAAATGCCTTCACAACCAAGAAGACATAAAAAAAGAAATTAGAGGATTTATGGAGTAGGCTTCCTAAACTATTTAAAGCTAACATGGTAAAATGTGGTGTTAGGTACTGGCTTTGCCATCTACAGGTTATTTGTGCATATCCTGTGCCTTTGTTTGTTTCCAAAATAAATTTTAGTGTATTATTATCTTGAATAGGTAGTTTCAGGCGTCCTCATCTTCATATTGACCAATATTCCCTTCATGAAGTTAAAAAAAAAAAAAAAGCTTTCCTTTGAGGTTTCCTTGACGGCACTCATTTTATCTCATCTAATCATTACAGCAGTCTATTTTACAGATAAGGGAAATGAAATTTATGGTGCAGAGTCAGCTAGAAATAGTCCCAGAATTTACTCCTGGCCTGTCTACTCCACAGCTCCACTTTCAACATACTATATGTTCTCTTTAAAACACTGTCATCTGACGTAGCAGGTGTTCAGAAATTCAGTTGGAATCCTTTATAACTGAATCCAGTGAATGTCTTATGTGACGATGATGAGATGAGCTGAAAGATCAATGGGTCCTGAGGCCTTGTCAGCTAGAAACAGAGTTAAGTTGGAAACCATATTTGGCTTGCTATGTACTCGAAATCATTTAAATTCTGGCAAATCCCCATAAGATTGGGTTCAGTCCAGTCTAGCTTGAAAATATGTGTATAGGGGTGGATCTAGAATGGCTTCCCAGTGATCCTGAGGACCCTGGAAAGGAAGATATGGTTGTTTGTGTCTGTTGAGAATTTCAGTGCACTGCCAGAGAACCAACCAGGTACTAAGTTAGGATTAAAAAGTTTCCAGTCTGCTTGCATTCCTGGGGATTGGAGATTACCTGCAGTGTGGTTCAATTTTCAAACTCTTTTCATATGTAGCAGGCTGGACTCCTGAGAATCTGGGCCAGGCATTGTGCAGACCTGGGCGCAGGTTGGCCTTTTATTATATGATCTGAGAGAGGGAAATCCAGGGACAAAATCAAAATAGAATGCCAGGCACATTATTAACTGGAAAGACTCAGGCTGAGGCAGAATTCTAGTAGATATTAGGAGCAGAATGGAACCAAACCAGAAGAAGAAGATTGGGATGAAGTTGGGATTAAGGGAAAATGTGAAGTCTTGAATGACTGGAACTTGGATATAGGCATTAAAAAAAAAGTTAATTTTGCTTTTTAAATAAGTAATATATCCACATGTTTACAGATCAAAACTGTACAAGCGAGTATATATTTAGGACACTTAATCCCACCTTATTTCTGTCTACTCCAGTGTACCCCATAGATGATTACTGGAGATAGATCTATATGAAGCTCACTGGCATGAGTTTCTTCCAAAACCTGTACCTAATTTTGTATTTTTTTTAAATAATTTTTATCGTGCTTTAAGTGAAAGTTTACAAATCAAGTCAATCTCTCACACAAAATCCCATATATGCCTTGCTACACACTCCCAATTACTCTCCCCCTAATGAGACAGCCCTCCCTCTCCCTCCACTCTCTCTTTTCGTGTCCATTTTGCCAGCTTCTAACCCCCTCTACCCTCTCATCTCCCCTCCAGGCAGGAGATGCCAACATAGTCTCAAGTGTCCACCTGATCCAAGAAGCTCACTCCTCACCAGCATCTCTCTCCAACCCATTGTCCAGTCCAATCCATGTCTGAAGAGTTGTCTTCGGGAATGGTTCCTATCCTGGGCCAACAGAAGGTCTGGGGGCCATAACCACTGGGGTCCTTCTAGTCTCAGTCAGACCATTTAGTCTGGCCTTATGAGAATTTGGGGTCTGCATCCCACTGTTCTCCTGCTCCCTCAGGGGTTCTCTGTTGTGTTCCCTGTCAGGGCAGTCATCAGTTGTAGCCAGGCACCATCTAGTTTTTCTGGTCTCAGGCTGATGTAGTCTCTGGTTCATGTAGCCCTTTCTGTCTCATGGGCTCGTAATCACCTTGTGTCCTTGGTGTTCTTCACTCTCCTTTGATCGCAGGTGGGTTGAGACCAATTGATGCATCTTAGATGGCTCTTGCTAGCATTTAAGACCCCAGATGCCACTCTTCAAAGTGGGATGCAGAATGTTTTCTTAATAGATTTTATTATCTCAATTGACTTAGATGTCCTCTGAAACCATGGTCCCCAAACCCCTGTCCCTGCTACACTGGCCTTTGAAGCATTCAGTTTATTCAGGAAACTTCTTTGCTTTTGGTTTAGTCCAGTTTGTATTCTTTTTCTTATAGTGGGTTCCAAAATTCTATGAGCTTCAGGCCCCCAAAATCTAAATCTACACTTTGCAACCATTTATTTAGTTACTTGTGTACTTCCAGTGTTTCTTTTTACAAATATAAGCACACAAGAATGGATGTATTCTAATTTTCCTCACTTTCTTAAACTAAAGATGTAATACTCATTTCTTTATCTTGCCTTTTTTACTTAATATATTCTGGAGATGCTTTTATAGCAGTTCAAAGAGGGCTTCCTCATTCTTTTTTTTTTTACTGCTGCATAGTATTCCACTGTGTAGACATACATAGATTAACATTTAAGTTGTTTTCTTCTTCTTATTATAAGGAATACTTCAATGAGTAACTTGTGTTAAGTGGTTTTGTAGGAGGAGTGCAGGAATTTTTTAAAGAAGGTTTCTCTGCTTCAGCTGCAGTGGAGAAGGAGCCATTGAGGACAATCAGCAGGCCAGACAGAATCAGACCAGCCTCCAGGAAATGGATGGTTGACAGGCTGTTAAAAACTTGCTCCTTCTGTCCTTGTTTAGAAGACTCAGAGTCACCATTAGCTCTTGACCATATTCTGAACATAGGAGACAACAATGGGGCCTTCACCCCATTCTTTTGTTCTCTTGGGAATTTGGTGAGGACCCTTGGGAGACCTTAGCTGTGGAATCATACTTCTCCAGGCCAAGCAATAGGACAATCCTAATGCTAGGCTAACATGGATAAAGGGTGTTCGTATATATATTTATGCATGTGGTTGAAGTTTAAATTTCTTTCCTATTAACATTATCGTCAAATATTGATTTCCCTATGATGCATATTGTTTAAAATGCCTTATTATAAAACCGTTTTCGGGATTATTGTTCAGGCCTGTGGGTGGTTGACTTGAGCGTGGGCCTATGGTAAGTAGCAGGTACTGAGCACAGCCTACACCAGCTGTAGAATAGTGTTGAGCACTCCAGTAGGGAAACAAACGAATGCAAATGAGATGCACTTGGCCATGGAACAAAGATGAAAATGACATTCACTTGTAAATGAGTTTTCTGTGTTTGATGTAAACAGAATGACATGTATTTTGCAGGAAGACCTCTATGACCTTAGGATGGTTGTTGGTTTCATTATGTGGAGCTGCACATGTTCCTGACATTTTATCATTATTAGTGTGTCTTATGATCTAAACATCTCTAGGTTTTTAATTTATTTAGAAATATTTCCGTGATTTTCTGTCCTAGGAGACTGTCTGAGAGTTAAGGAGAGATGCTCATCATTGAAAGGTTAAATGTCCTGGAACAACACTTGAATCTGGCACCCTGATCTGGGGTAAGGGAATGGCCGCTCTGTGGTCCCCAACCTAAACATTGCTCAAACATTAGACTTAGATGATGGCTATATGACTTTGCTTTCTAAGCCTTATTCATCTTTTAAGCCCCATTTAAAATGTCCGCTCTGCTCTGAAGCCTTCTTGACTGTTCCAGCCCAAAGTGGTCTTTCCTTCACTGAACTTTCCCAGCAGATGGTCTGTGATACTCATTAGTCAATTGTTTTGTCAAATGCATATATGGGGCATGGGCTGTCCATTTTTTTTTTTTAAACATCCCTGCCATAATACGTTAGACAAAACAGTTATTGAATGAATATTTGAGAATTTATTGATTAAACACTCTTTCACTTTCTCATTCTTCTGAGCACTATGACAAAGCACTGAGAGCCTGCTACATGCCAAACACTGTACTGGCTGGGGATAAAAGGATGATTAAGATTGTCTTAGCTGCTCATGATTTAGTAGAGGAGGCAAACACAGGGACAGGAATTGATAACGTGGTTAATACAGTGGTAGGAATAAGCACAGAGGAAGGGCATCTCCTCAGAGAAGATGGTAAGAATGGGGAAAGGGGAGCACAGGGAAAGGTTTCCCAAAGAATGCTTGAATGAATCTCAAAAGATGAGTAGAAATCATCTAGGTCAAGGGTAAAGGAAGGTGGAAAGGCATTTCCAACAGAAGAATGGCATGACCAAAGGGATAGTGGAGAAGCAGCATAGATGTATGTGAGGAATTCCAGGCAGTGCGGTGCTGCTGGAGGGCAGAGTGGCAGGCAGGCAGTGCTAAGAGATGAGAATCCATCTGGGAGAAAGTGTGGTGCTGGGGTTAAGAGGATATGTGGGCTTTGGAGTCAAGAGCAAGAGCCAAGTTTGCATTCTGACTCTTTGTCTTCCTAGCTATGAGAATTTGGTCAAGTTATTTAACCTCGATATGCCTCAGTTCCTCATCTGTCAAATGGGAACAACAACGGTATCATATTTGAAAGATTTTTTTGTGAAGGTTAATTGAAGTAATGTTTGCCAAGTGCTTGGCACAGTGCCTGGCCCAGGGTAAGCATTCAAGGCATGTTGGCTAATTGTTTTCGAGAGACTGGAGAGTTTTGCAGGGGTCATAAAGGGAGTACCTCTGGGAGGTTTAAGCTGGCACTTACAGACAGCTTTACATTGCAAGAGGACTGTTTTGGAGGCAGGGAGACCAGTTAGGAGGCAGTTGCATTCAGGATTTCAAGTGACAGATGATGAGGGCCAATAGTAGTGGGGATGGAGAGGACAGGATAGAGTTAAGAAATATTTAGGAGGTAGCATCAACAGGATTTTGTAACTAGTTGGGGGGAGGGTGAGGAAGAGTAGGGAGTCAAGCATATTAATGATAGGACAGTTGTCTTAGTTATCTAGTGCTGCTGTCACAAAAATAACACAAGTGGATAGCTTTAACAGACAGAAATTTATTTCATAGTCTAGGTGGCTAGAAGTCCGAATTCAGGGTGCCAACTCCAGGGGAAAGCTTTCTTTCTCTGTTGGCTCTGGGGGAAGGTCCTTGTTGTCAGTCTTCCGTGGTCTAGGAGCTACTCTGCGCGGGGACCCCAGGTCCAAGGGACATGCTCTGCTCCTGGCACTACTTTTTTGGAGGTATGAAATCTCCGTGTCTCTCTGCTTGCTTCTCTCTTTTATATCTCAAAAGAGATTGATTTCAGACACAGCCTAATCTAATAGATTGAGTCCTGCCTCATTAACATAACTGCCTCTAATCCTGCCTCATTAACATTGTAGAGGCAGGGTTTACAATACATAGGAAAATATCACATCAGATGACAAAATGGTAGACAATCATACAATATTGGGAATCATGGCCTAGTCAAGTTGACACACATTTTGGGGAACACAATTTAATCTGTAACAACAGTTTCAAAGTATTTTATAGTATTGTACTGTGTTGATGGACTATTAGCAAGTGCACTTTAAGTAAAAATATTCTTAGAAGTATTCTGTTTTGTTGAGAAACATAGCCTAAAAAAGAAGAAAAAAAGACTAATAAATTTGAATATAAAAACAACAAAATCTTATGTTACCCCCCTTTGCAAAAAGCAAAACAAACTAAAAGATAACAATTACAGTCTAAGATATATGTTAGTTTTGCCAATAACAGATGGTAATAGCAATATACAAACAGCTCACTAAAATTTATGAGAAAGTGTCATGATTCCAATAGATAAATGACAAATGATAAGAATTAGCCACATCACTGGTGAACAAACATGTTCTTTCCCATAGGATCGAAGATTTGCAATTAAAATATTTTTAAATATAAAAATCAGACAAAAATTTAAGAAAACAAGTGCCAGTAATATTTTTCTGAAATTGATACAAGCACATATTGCTGATGTCACTGTAAATTGATACAGCCATTTATATAGCAAAGTGGGAAAATTTGCCAGGGAGATATTTTATTTCTATATGTGTATATATATGTCATTGTTAGGTGCCGTCGAGTTGGTTCCGACTCACAGCGACTATGTACAACAGAATGAAACACTGCCCTGTCCTGTGCCATCCCTACAATCATTGTTATGCTTGAGCCCATTATTGCACCCGCTGTGTCAATCCATCTCTTTAAGGGTCTTCCTCTTTTTTGCTGACCCTGTTCTTTACCAAGCATGTTGTCTTCTCCAGGGAGTGATCCCTCCTGATAACATGCCCAAAGTATGTGAGACAAGGTCTCACCATCCTTGCTTCTAAGGAGCATTCTGATTGTACTTCTTCCAGGATAGGTTTGTTAATTCTTTTGGCAGTCTGTGGTACATTGAATATTTTTTGCCAGCAACATAATTTAAAGGCATCAATTCATCTTCAGTCTTCCTTATTCATTGTCCAGCTTTTGCATGCATATGCTGTGATTGAAAATACCATGGCTTGGCTCAGGCGCACCTTAGTCTTCAAGGTGACATCTTTGCTTTTTAACACTTTAAAGAGGTCTCTTGCAGCATATTCGCCCAATGCAATATGTTGTTTGATTTCTTAACTGCTGCTTCCATGGGTGTTGATTGTGAATCCAAGTAAATGAAATCCTTGACAACTTCAATCTTTTCCTTGTTTACCATGATGTTGCTTATTGGTCCAGTTGTGAGGACTTTTGTTTTCTTTACGTTGAGGCGTAATCTATACTGAACCCTGTAGTCTTTGATCTTCATCAGTAAGTGCTTCAAGTCTTCCTCACTTTCAGCAAGCAAGGTTGTGTCATCTGCATAACGCAAGTTGTTAATAAGTCTTCTGCCAATCCTGATGCCCTGTTCTCCATATAGTCCAACTTCTTGAGATTATTTGCTCAGCATACAGACTGAATAAATATAGTGAAGGGATATATATATATATATATATATATATATATATATATATATATATATATATATATAATGTATATATTCATATTTATATATATTTATATACTTAGTACTCAGATTTCTGAGAAGTTATTCTTGAGAAACAATTTAACAAAAGCATAATGTTATACATGCATACAGTTTTTCACTGCAGCATTAAATTCTGTAACAAAAAAAATGAGGGGGATAAAAAAGAAAACAACCTATCTTTTTAACTATTCAAAGTTAAGGTGTGGTTATTTAGGGAACATAGATATTATGACATATTATGAAGTAATATGAAAAATAATTATTAAGATGAAACAATAGAAAACTGTTTATGAAAATATTAAGAAAAGCTGAATAAAAATAATTTGTCCATCATGATTTAATAACTTAAGAAAATGTATTTATATAAAGACTAGAAAGTAATACGCAAAACACAAAAGTAGTTGTGTTAGGCTTGTGCATATTCTGTGTCTCCACTGCCTTTTTGTTTTTACTTTAGCAAGTTTAATCCTGTCATGTATGTTTAGTAATTGTTGGCATTTTTGCTTCATCTATATTTCTTTGCTGAAGTATTTTAGCCAAAACTATTTTAGAGTAAATTATAATTATTACCCTTTATATTTTAGTGTGCATCAGGGACATTTTCCTCCATAAACGTTGAACTATGATACCACATCAAACACAATTAATAATAATTTCTAAATATTATCTAACACCCAGTCTACACTTAAATTTCTCCCATTTACATTTTCTTTTCAAAAATGAAATAACTTGATGAAACCGCTAGTCAGTGGGATTGTTCACTGCTGTGTGGAGAGTGAGTGGATTCCAGGCTCCTGGTGTCATGGTGGTGAGTGTCCCCAGGTTGGCCTGCTCAGAGTGGTCAGCCCTCTGGGCCTCTTGATGTGGAGCCCTAGGAGAAGGAGGACAGCTGGCTCAGAAATGGTTGGCTCCATCTGCAAGTAGAGCTGCCTCCTTTTTCTGCCCTCTGATCTTGGGAGACAGGGGCACAGGCTCTTAGACCCTTGGAGCCAGCTGGCAGTGAGGAATGGGAAACCAGGCAGTAGGTCTGTGCTTGGGGTGAGGAACTTGGAATGTCATCTCTGTCGATCCAGTTGTGGAAGGTCCTAAGATTTCATACAACCCTCCCTGCTCTGCTTGGTGCTGCTAGCTCCTAAATACCTGATTGTGGAGTTGACTTACCTTCTCTATGATTTGTGCAATGAACTGTTTCTTCTTTCATTTAGCTGGACCTTCTGAATTAAATCAGGACTTAAAAATCAACAATGAGGAAGGTACTACCTAATATATTTATCAAGGCTGTCCTATAACTTTTGTAAAAAATAAAGTCTCAAACCAAAACAAAAACAAGCAAAAAAAAATTTTTACTATGACAATTTTCCAAAAATCACCAAAATGCTTCTGCTTCAGTATTTTAAAGCAGATCACAAACATTGTATTATTTTATGTTAGTATTTCACACATGACAAATTTAACAGTTATTTCCTAATATAATCTAATACCCACTTCTTGTTAAAATTTCTTCAGTTGTCTTAATAAAGTCCTTCTACAGCTGACTTTGTTTGAATTAGGATCCAAACAAGATCCACTCATTGCATTTATGTCTTTACATTTAAAAAAAAAATTCATAACGGTTTTCCTTCCTCCCCTCTTTCCACTTTATCTGCTGGAAAAAACCGGGTTATTTGTACAGTAGAATTTCCCACATTCTATATCTGCCTGATTGTTTCCCTGTGGTTTTGTTTAACACATTCTTCTACCCCTTGTATTTTCTGTAAATTGGTAGTTAGAGCTAGAGAATTGATTAGATTGAGTTTCAGTTTTTTTTGTGTGTGTGTGGGGGAGGGGCAGGCAAGAATACTTTATAGGTGGTATTACATTCTTCTTATTTTATCCCATCAGAAGGCAGGTAATATGTTTGTCCTACTTTTAGTGATGTTAAGATTAATTATCGGATTAAGGTATAGCCATTATCTTTTGAACTAATGATTTTATCAGCCTTGAAGAAACTTGTCTATATACATTCTTTAATTAGGGCGGCGAAATTGTGGTTTTGTAATTCTATCATTCCTTCTGTATTTATTATTTCTTCCTGTTATATTTTAGCTGCATGTCTCTGTAGCTAGTCTTATTACCTGTCCGGTCCACTCATACTTCCTCTGGGAGCAGGCTATGACTGAGCTCTTGACAAAGCTGGGACTTGGCTACTCTGATTCTGATGCTGCTTTGAGAAATGGCCTGGAACCAAGGCTTCGGAGGCAGGTTTCTCCCTTCCTCAGCTGTAAACTTTTGAGGTAATGACAATTATAAGTAGTGCCAGCTTTATGCCCTGGCATAGCTTTGATGCTTGTGTGACATGATTTGAGAAGAGCTGAAAGATTGGCCTCTTAAAAATATTTTTCTGTTCTCTAGCTATAGTATCTGACACCCCCCAACACAAGTATTCTCCCATAACGGCCTTCTGCAGACTTGTGAATTGCAACCAGGTTAAGGTATGATGTTATCTAGGAGTGAGAATAGGAGGAGCAAAGGTCAGCACATTAATGAATGTGTGAGCAGAAATTTGCATATTTTATTACTAGCTGCCTGCCACCTGTTGTCTCTGTAGCTTGGTCTAGAGGCAGAAAGGGGAGACCTCATTACCACCAAAAAGAAGAGATAGGAGCGGAGGATGTCCTTTGGACCTGGAATCCCTGCACTGAAAATCTCCTACACCCAGAAGTCAGAAAGAGAGAGCTACAACCCTGGAGATGGCAGGAAATGACAAAAAGCAGATATGGTGGCAAAAAAAAAAAAAAAGGGAAATGGTGGCAGCAGAGGCAGCAGAACCAAGAAACTGGCAGAAGGCAGCTCAGTGGGCTTCCTGGCCCACAGAGAGAAATAGCTGAGTGCCTTCAGGCAGGAGGCTTGCTGGTGGAGTGGGGTGCCTCCAGGTACTTCTTGGTGGAGCGAGCTTGTCTGGCTGAGCCATGGAACTAGAGAGCTGAGAGTCTTCAGGCCGAAGCTTACTGGTGGAGTGGGGGTACCTCTGGGCACTTACTGGTAGAGCTAAAGAGATTTGTAACACTTGCTCTAGCAGGGCAGAGGCCAGGCCAAGGGGCCATGGGGCCGAGGACCACAGAGAGGCCTGCCTGTGGGCATAGCTGAGAAGAGGCTGTCCTGGTTGAAGAACTGTGTCCTGAGTTGTTCCTGATCCCAAATTGTAACCTGTTACTTCCCTAATAAACCCCATAACTGTGAGTACTGTCGGTGAGTTTTGTGTGGCCATTGCAACGAATTATCAAGCCCAGCAGAGAAGTAGAGTGCTGTGGGAGGGACGACTTGTGTCCTAATTGGTTAAGCAGGTTGGAGGGTGGAGGTATGTCTGACCACTGCTTCATAGGAATCAGCTTTGGGCTGATGCTAACGATGATTCTCCTTCCCCTTGTGAAGTTAGATGAGGAGGTTGGATGACACTGTTCCCATGCCATATCATCAAAGGCTATTACCTTTGATGAAGGAAGAAAATTGGGATTGGTCTAGATAATATGCACACTTGGGACATAGTGCTGGGTTTCAAGCAGGGATCTCCAAGATGGAAGACTATTGAGGGAGAGGAAGACAAATGTTGAAAGAAATATGGGAGGGTACTGAAAACAAATTCCTGGCTTTATACTTTTGCTGAGGATGAGCCTGCTTAAACTCTCAAAATAAAAACAGAAATCTGTTTCCTAGTCTCTTCATTGCCATGTTGGCTGGGAAGCATGAAATGATGGGATTCTAAGTCTTAGCAGAGTTTTCATTACAGGTTGGTAGTAATAAAGAAAAAGAAAGTCCAAGGAAGAATTTAAGCAAGATGGAGGACTTGAAAGAATATGTGGAAAATAGGAATCACTTTTTAAAGGTGAAAAGTGACAGATTGATCCTTTGCCGTAGAAGAAAGTTCAGTTCGCTGTCTAGAGTCACAGGCCATTTTTCCTTTCCACCTACTCTACAACCGGTTCTAATAAGGAAGCTTCAGTATTTTTATCTTTATAATTTCAGAAACGGTAGCCCATTTATTCCTAATAATGTTACTGAAAAATACCAGTAATTATATAATGACCGCAGAAATCACATTTTTAAGTAAATGAAGAGGGGAAAGATTTTTTTTCTCATTGTATGTCCCCAATTTATATGTAATTACTAGTTATAAAAGAACCTTCCTGGTATGCCTAATGACCACCTTTTGTCCTTGCATGAAAAGTCGGGGTTTTTTATTCAAGGTTTTGTTCTGCTCAGCTTATTTCTGGCTGGTTGGGGAGATAGAGGCAGCTGTTTTATGACACCTCTCACAAGCCTTTCTCAGACCAGGGAATGTATTGCTCTGGAAACCAGCTGGTTGTGTTCTTCGCCTGTCAGACCCAGTACAAGAAAGCAGAATTCAGGCAAACCAGTGGAAACCCACCAGTATGGGGAGGAAGTGGCTCTTGATCAAAAAACACAGCCACTTTAAGTCAACAATTTCTAATTACCTGCAACTCCTCTGAGTGGTAGGTAATAATGCACAGTATATAAACATGTATTTTTTTTTCATTAACTTTGACTTTATTGGTTATTTCATCCTTTATGAAACATCTTCTGAAAACAAGGCAGGAAATTGAAGAGAACAAAATAAACTACCATATTTTTACAAAAATAATGTGCACCTTTTAGGTTTTTGGCCAACTGCTCCCTTCCCCTGCGAGGTATTTTTGTAAGCATGTTATGCTAATTTCTTTTACAGTAACATGTAAAAAAAAATGCCATAACAGAGCTTATGAAAATACCTTGCAGGGGAGGGAGTGGTTGGCAAACAAATTATTAGTGTAAAAACACGATAAGTTTTTCTTTTCCTGTTGATGGGAAAAGGGATCAGGTGGTGTTACGTCTGCTATCTACATATTGCAAAAACAATAATAACTAGAATAATTTCCTTTTGTTTAAAAATAAACTTACTTGTATTTTCTCTTTTCATAGATAATCTGTAGCTAGCTAGTTAACATATTTTATTTTTTCTATTTAATAAGCTCAGATATTATATACCATAGTATGTTTACATACTTAATTATTTATAGTATTTTTAAAATTTTCCATATGAAATAAATTTGTTATGTGGGATAATATATAGACTACAACATTTGCATATGTGTATACAGCATTATTTATAATAATAAAAATGTATAGTTATTGTTAAGTCTTACATTCATTCATTCATGTGTTCTGTTGTTCATTTGTTCATTCATGAAACATTTATTGAATGCCTGGTTAATGCCAGGTACCGTGCAGTCATTAGAGAAAAGAAGACAAGGATAGCACAGCCTATGCCATTAAGGAGCGCACAGTCTGGGAGAGGACCTAGGCGGGTAAGCAAGGATTTCAGTAACTGAGGGTTATTCAAAATCCCAGGGGAGTGCAGATGAAGGAATGACTAACCAGTTTTCAAGTAAGTGGCAATGTTGATTTATTATCAGTAAGATAAGAAAGGCTTTCATTTATTCAGAGTTTGTGAGATGGTAGGGTAAATGGAGCAACATGCTTTCTCGGAAATACAGTACACTTGTGTAGACAGTGCTTGGGAGCCAGGTAGGCATGCACAAATCAAGTGTCTCACTCTGCGTGAAAATGAGAAGGTGGCCCAGAGAAGAGAGGCTTACATCCACTTGGTCTGCCATGATACTGGGTATATCACAATGTTACTGAGCCACCTCATCACTGGAGCTAGGGCAGGACTGAGTTTAAACGTGAGAAGATGAGTAAGAATTTATGGGGGTGCAGGGGAACTGAGGCAGAGAATGATACTTGCTCATGCTGTCACCCCTGCTTAGAGGAAAGGTCTAGCTCAAATGTTATCTCCTTGGTGAAGCCTTCCTGGATTTTCCTTAGAGCAGCGTTTGTTCCCAATATATTTTACACATAGCTGCATTTATAACACATCTTAAGTATTTGTTCATGAATCTGTCATCTTTGCTAAAATGTGAGCTCTGCCAGGACTGAAACTATATGTTGGCTTTCGGAATCGACTCAACAGCAGTGGGTTTTTTTTTTTTTTTTTTTTTAATCTGCAGTGTTACTCATATCGACAGGAAAATTTTATTTCTGTTATTAGGTGCCATCAAGTAGGTTCCAACTCATAATGACCCCATGCACAACAGAACAAAACTCTGCCCAATCCTGCACCATGCTCGCGATCCTTGCTATGTTTGAGCCCATTTTTGCAGCCACTGTGTCAATCCATCTTATAGAGGGTCTTTTTCTTTTTCCTGAACCTCTGCCTTACCAAGCATGATGTCTCGTCCCTCATAACAACATGTTCAAAGTGCTTGAGAAGAAGTCTCGCCATCCTCGCTTCCAAGGAGAACTCTTGCTGTACTTCTTCTAAGATAGACTTGTTCATTCTTCCGGCCGTCCATGGTATATTCAATATTCTTCGCCAACACCATAATTCAAAGACATCAGTTCTTTTTCAGTCTTCCTTATTTATTGTCCAGCTTTTGCATGCATAAGTGGTTACTGAAAACACCATGGCTTGGGTCAGGCACGCCTTAGTCCTCAAGGTGACATCTTTGCTTTTTAACACTTTAAAGAGATCTTTTGCAGCAGATTTGCCCAATGCAATATATCATTTGATTTCTTGACTGCTGCTTCCATGGGCATTGACTGTAGATCCAAGTAAAATGAAATCCTTGAAAACTTCAATCTTTTCTCCGTTTATCTTGATGTTGCTTATTGATCCAGTTGTGAGGATTTTTGTTTTCTTTATGTTAAGGTGTAATCCATACTTAAGGCTGTAGTCTTTGATCTTCAACAGTAAGTGCTTCAAGTCCTCTTCACTTTCAGCATGCAAACTTTATTCCATCCATGTCATTAAGGTGACTCTACTTTGAGGAGGCAGCTCTTCCCCAGTTGTGTTTTGAATGCCTTCCAACCTGAGGGGCTTATCTTCTGTCGTTACATGAGACAATGTTTCATTGCTATCCATAAGATTTTCACTGGCCAATTTTTTCAGAAGTAGGTTGCCAAGTCCTTCTAAGTTTGTTTTAATCTGGAAGCTCCACTGAAACCTGTCCAGTGGCATACCTTTCAGCATCACAGCAACATACAAGCTACCACAGTATGAGAAACTGACAGATGAGTGGTGGAGCAGAAAAATAGTAGATAATTAATATATATGTTTAAAGTGAAATTACTGAATCATGAGTACATAGTTGTTCTGGCAAAGTTTTTTCTGCTGGGTGGAAATCTTTTTTTTTCTATTTTTGTTATTTCATTCAACAAACAATTATAGTGAACAGTCTGACAGATACTGTTCCATGTATTTTACACATTTTAACTAATTTAGTCCTCATAATAACCCAATGAAATAGGTAATATTATTACTCCCACTTTACAGATAAGAAAACTAAGCCATAAATTTATGTTTGCTTCCACTCAGCATTCATTCAAGAAATGCTTTTTGAGTGCCTATTTTGTATCAGGTACCATCTTTGGTCCTAGTGGGTACAGTGGTGAACAAAATCCATGCTATCGTGAAGCTTATGCTCTAGTGGCAGAAGACAAACAGGAAAAAACAAGTAAATAAATAAAATAGCAGTGCTAAGTGCTATGCAGCTAAACTTGAATGATGTGACAGGGAGAGACAGTCTGAACTGGGTGATCAGAGGCACTGGACCTCTGTGAGGCAGTGACATTTAAGATGAGATGTGAATGACCAGAGGAGCCAGGCACTGAATATTAAAGGGCGGTCCTTTGAGGCAAAGAGCAAACATAATGCAAATACATTAATGGCAGCAATAACCTGATGCTCTCAAGAGTGAAAGGCCAGTGTGGATAGAACCTTAGGGATGCTGGGGAGAATGGTAAGAGCCCAGGCATCTGAGGTAGGCAGAGGAGAGGCCAGTTAGGGCAAGGATAATGTATTTTGTTCTAAGCGTGGTGGGAAGCCATTAGAAAGTTTTAGGCAGGGCAATGATATTTTAAATAGATCACTTTAAGTGCAGAATGAAGAAGGTATAATACAGTGAGGCAAGAGTGGAATCAGAAAGGCTATTTGGAAATGATTACAGCATTTTAAGAGGGAGAAGACAGTGTATTAGTTTCATAGGACTGCTGTAACAAAGCACCACAAGCTGCATGGCTTGAAACAACAGAAATTGATTCTTTCACGGTTCTAGAGGCTAGAAGTCTGAAATCAATGTGTTCTTTTTGAAGGCTGTTGGGAAGGAATTCTTCCTTCCCATTTCTAGCTTGTGGTGGTTGTTGACAATCTTTGACGTTCTTCTGCTTATAGATGTATTACTACAGTTTCTGTTTCTGTCTTCACATGGTCTTCTTCTCTGTGGCTGTGTTCAAAATTTCCTTTCCTTATAAGACACTAGTCATTGGATTAGGGCCTACCTTAATCTAGTATGACATCGCTTTAACATGATTAAATCTACAAAGACCTTATTTCCATATAAGGCCACAATCACAGGTAACTGAGAGTTAGGAGTTTGTCTCAGGCTTGGTTTTCTAGAGAAGTAAAACCAGTGAAGCATATATATATGTGTGTGTGCATGTATATATATATAGGGAGAGAGAGAGAGAGAGATTTATATCAAGGAAATGGCTCATGTGGTTGTAGAGGCTGAAAAGTCCCAAGTCTGTGGGTCAACCTATAGGCTTTTCCTGACTCACATAGCTGCAGGGGCTGGTGAATCCAAGATAAGCAGGTCAGACAGCAGGCCTCTTGTTCACAGGCTGTGGAGGCTGACAAATCCCAAGATCAGCAGGTAAACTGCTAGCTTGAGTCCCAAGAACCAGAGGTCAGATGAACAGGAGCCAGCTGCAGGATCCAGAGTGAGCAAGAGCCAACGAGCTTTGCCAGAAAGTCCACCGATATTGGATGCAAACCACACTCCCAAGGAAACCCCCTTTTAAGTGGTTGGCTGCTAATAACAGATCTCACCATGGAGGTGACTACATTATTACATAGTTACCAAACTGCATCATAACTGCCAAACCACTGAGACTCATGGCCCAGCCAAGTTGACAATACAACCTTAACCATCACAAAGTTCAACATATCTTTTTAGGGGACACACTTCAACCTATAACAAACTGTATATAAGACAATCTTGTTGGATCAATGTTCAATTACCTAAGTGTAATGATTGTATTAAGATTATAAAGATGAATGTCCTTTTTTTCAGGAGATGCATGCTAAAGTACTTAGAAGGCAAAGTGGTAAAATCTATGCAACTGACTGTCAAATGGTACAGTAATCTCTCTTTTGGTATATCTATACACTTATATCTTTATTAAATGTATTAATACATATCTCTCTATAGGGAGTAAAAAGGCAAAATTTTAAATTTACAGACATGATTTTTAAGGTGTAGTCAAAGTAAAATGTATTCCAATAATTACATTAAATAAAAAAATTAAATTATTAAATAGCATTTAAATGGAAATATTTCAAGAATTACATTAAAACCAACCATACAGCAATATCAATCATCAAGGATTAATATAGTCTACTGCAAGCTCAATAACCAGTCATCATGACCAACTTAACAGGAAGTGCCTTATTTAAATACTGGAAGTCATACAAATGGGCTATTTTGGGCAAATATACTTTATTATTATGGCAAGTCAGGGCTAACTGCTAATGCCAAGATAAAATGTTTCTTTTATTGAAGAGAAAAAACAACTTCTTTAAAGAACCTTTTTTATTTCCTCCACACATCTTTACCTTTGGCGGTGTCTCAGAGGTAGGAGACCACAGGAAACATGGTGGAATTAAGGCTGGAGGATATATTATCCTGACTCTTCACTTCCTTTTAGCCTTCCAAAGTAGTACAGCCACTAAGTCAGGAAATGTATTATCTGTTCTTGATATCAAGAGGAAGGGAGAGATGGGGGTGGCTTCCAGAGCCAGGTAGTGTAAGTTGTGGCTAAGAAGATAGTAAAGCTGGAAGTGGTATAAGCAGGTATCTCTAAACCTGTCTCTCTCTGGGCAATGTGTTTTTGGTACATGGATCTACCTTGTACCACAAGTAGTACTTTGAGTACTACCTTATTAATTGTAGTCCAGGGAGACCACTTGAAGTTTTTTTTTTGTTGTTGTTAATTTTAAGAGTCCCTCTCCCCCTTTGTAAATGGAAAAGAGGCACCTTTGAGATTGAATGTTGAAAAAAAAAATAAGGCCTGATTTTCTGTAGATTATGTAGAGATAGAGTAATGAAAGAGATATGGAGTCCAGTACGTGTTCAGATGTCTGGATTGGTAAATTGTAAAAAAAAAGAAAAAAAAAGCCAGTTGTAAAACAATGCAATTGCTTATGATATCAAGAACAGAAAGGAAGACATATGAGACATAGTTATTTTCATATTCTTAAAAAACTTTACAATATTTTCCTTATTATTGCCAGAATATCTTTAAAGCTATTTGTTCAACAATATGCAGATCATCAGAAAATGAATTTTCTTGATTATTTCATTGATTCAGTTGATCATTAAAGATGACCAATGATCTAATTTTTTTACTGTTTACTCCTTGAATTTAATATATAACCCAGTCCAACACATCTTTTTAAAAATTCTTTTTAAAATCTTATTCTCTTAAATCATAAGTAAGTACACATTTCTTACAGAAAATTCAAACAAGTAATTGAGCTTATGAAGACATTTTTAAAACACACAATATCACCTATCTAGAGAAAAACAATGTTAGTGGCTTTGTGCAGTGAGGGGCTACTCTAGAGGATCCTGCTGACTATGCCAGTTATGCGAACCAGTCTAGGGAGACTAAGATCATCTACTGCTGATACCTAATTGTATGGTGGATAAGAATCCTACTCCACACTCCACCTACATCCTGTGGAAATCTTAGCTTCCCTTCCTTGTTTGTTCAGACTCCAGGTGCCCATGTAGACATTTTCTCTCTCATCCCCAGCTACCCTAGGCTATGCCAGTGGGCACTGGTCCCAAGCTGAGGAGTCTACACGACTCTGTCCACTTCAGGCCAGCTGGTCCCTTCTTTCTTTTATCCCTAGCCACCAGGGCTACATCAGTGGGTGTTGGCCACAAGCTTGGGAGCCCACATGACTCCTTCTACTTCGGACCAGCTGGCCCTGAATTTGGGGCTTTCCTCTACCCCTTCAGGATACCCCTTCAAGCCCAGGAGTCTACATGCTTCCCTCTACTTCAGGCTGACCAGCTCCCCTGCTCCTTTGATTCTGATAATTCGCTGGAATGGCTCACAGAATCTCACGGGAGATATCATACCTGCAAACAGCTTTAATTAAAAAAAAAAAGAAAAGATATAAATGAAGCAATACATGGTAAAGTCTGGGAGGAGTGACAGCCTTGAGCTACCATGTCCCAAAGAGGGAGAGGGATACTCTACCCTCTCCTATGCACGTTCACCACCAGGAAGTGCTCCAAGCTCCCATCTTCCAAGGCCTTTATAGGCCTCACCACCTGGTCTATAAAGATTACATCCAGCCTCTTAAGGCTTAGTCAGTTATGTCCCCAGGTGGTCCCTCTTGGTCAGCCCCCACTCATTAGCTTTAGGTATTGGTTTGGCTAGAAAGAGCTGAAATCAAGGGCCAAATTACTTTTTGCAAGGTGATTCCATACCTCACAGCCATGCTCTATTGTCTTCCATTCCTTCCTTTATCATGTATATGGATGCACATGGTTTTTATGTAAACTGTAAATTTTGTAATCTACCTTTTTTTGGGGGGGGCTTGAAACAACACACTTCCATTATCTCACCATTTCTATGGGCTAGGAATATGAACATGGGTTAGCTCAATTCTCTGCTCAGGATCTCACAGGCTGCAATCAAAGTGCTTGCTGGTCTGTATTTTCATCTGGAGGTTTGACTGAGAAAGAATCCACTTCCAAGCTCTCAAGTTGTTGGCAGAATTCATTTTCTTGCAAAAGTCAGGTTGAGGGTCCCAAATTCTTGCTGGTTATTGTCTGGAGGTCTCTCTCAGCTCCTAGAAGTGACTCACACTTCCTAGAGGTCACTCACAGTTCTTTGCCACATGGGCTTCCTCAACATTGTCATTTACTTCATCAAGTCAGCAAGTAGAGTCTCTGGAGTGAGTCTGTGTAAACTACGTTTAAATTTAACTTCATACCATTAATATTTTCCAGTTCCAGCAGGTCCTTTAGCAGAATTTATAGGCTTTCTTTGCTATGTAGGGATAGATGGGTACTGTAATTGTGATAATCTGGACACCTTAACATGATTTATAACCAAAATTCATTCACTGAAGATTTGTCTTCCATGATGTTTAATCTTACCAATTACAAATGCTTCTGGCAAAATAAATAAGGTCTTAGTGGTCCCGTAGGATCCTGTGTGTCCCTTGTTTCTTTTCTATGCTAGAAAATGTTTTATTGGTTCATGCTGTGCTATGGAAATCCTTGAGAAGTTGTAGCAGGTTTTACTGCTCCGCACTATCCCTATATCTCATCAGATCACACTACACAATCTCATTGGGGAAAGAGATGATGGGGCAAGACCAAAAGGGCCGGCTGAAGGATCAAACCACCAAATAGCTTTACAGAGATGTCAGTTCAGCCCACGCACAGGAGCATCAAGTAATGGAAGTGACATTCCAAACAATACTCCTTTTTCCCCTCTACACACGAAAAATGCTTGTAGTAATTGACAGCAGGATAGAAGGTGAAAGAATACAATGCATAGTAACTTCATGTTAAAGCTTACAGGTAAAAGACTGAATTCTTATGTGAAATAAATTGCTTTCCACTTAATAAACTGGAGTTGTTCCAAGGACATCTTTTCATTTATGGAGCAGGTGCAGATGAAGTTTCTAGAAACTTGTGCAGCGTTTTTCTTTTCTTTTCTTCTTTTAAATAAAACATTTAATTAACAAGCTTGAAAACAGTGGGGCACTTGAAGTGGGTATAAAACAATTGTTTTATATCAAACAGTGCAAATTCAATCTGTGAACACAACTGTATTGAAAAGCTTTAAAATATTAATAAACTGCTGTGGGCTTTTAAAAAAGAAGTTTTAATTTTCTTTCAAGGTTTTCCCTTGAGACAAGTTCTAAACCAGAAAAGATGTTCAAATCAATGCAAAAAAAAGTATATTCTTTTTGAAGGGCCAAAGCTTATTTAAAAGAAACAAGGATGAAAAAGAGTTCAAATATATTTATGAGCACTAAAAAATAAATCAAATGCAAAAATATCTCTATTTGGTTAAGATTATTTGGAATAGCAGTTGCTATCACTACTTGTTAATAACTTGTTTTTAAGATTTAAACATAACAGATTTAGAAAAATAGTGTAATATTTAAGATATATGTTGTTTTTCTAGGAATTTAACCCATTAGATCTTTGAAAGACTATCTAAAGGTTATGTAATAAAGTGAATCTTGAGAAAGATACTGTGTCATGAAAGAAAACTTCAGTTAAAGGTTTAAAAGTCCTTTACATTATTTTTTCCCTCCATAAAGTAATTCTTTCTGATTCTAGCCTTTTCTGTCAAAATACCTGATAATAGCATATAGTGTTGGTCATATCAGACCTTGCTCTGTGCCACAGTGTTTGTTGGGCTCTCAGGTGATTGCTTCATTAGTTACTTTAGTCAGGAACCCTAAGCTACACCACAGGGCTAGGCACACTGCAAAGCAAGCTGGGTAAATCCTCGTGATTATAGCCGGGACTTTTGGCAGAGTATCTAGAATTGAGAGGCCACCAACCTTTCTTTCCTTTGCATCTTCTGTTAGGAAAATGCAGCAGGTAAAAATCACTAGACAGCTTCTGGAAAGTCTGCTTGCACTATGGACCTAATGAGATTAAGAAACAACTTGATTCTTTTCTCTCTCTGACAAGGGCTCATGCCCCAGAGTGATCCTAAAGCTATCAGAAGAAAATTAAAGGAACATGGGATGATGTTTCCCAGGGTATTCACAGAAAAAGGCAGACCAGTGGTCACCACCTATAGAATCCTATTTATTCTTTAGAACACAAAAGTTTTCAATAGCTATTTTCATCCCCCATATTAAGAACAGATAATGGTTGAAAAAGAGACAATATTCTGATTTTTTAAAATGAAAATTAAAGAATCTTGACTCCATGCTTAATTTTCCAGGTCTTGAAATCATAATACCTGGACTCTGAGGGTGTTGGTTTGTTTTTATTTAGAAAGAGAAAACAAATAACCATCAAAGAGGAAAAATCAAGGCAATGAATAGAAAATAGAGAAACCAAACAGCTCAACACATAGCACATTAAGCATTATGGGCTACTAAATTATGTTAACGTTCACACTTTAAAAAATGCTCAATTTTCTCAAATGCATGCTGCTATTACTCCTCTAAACAAACCCAGAAACCCAAACCCATTGCTGTGAGTTGATTCCGACTCATAGAGACCCTATAGGGCAGAGTAGAACTGCCCCATAAAGTTTTCAAGGAGCACCTGGTGGATTCGAACTGCCAACCTTTTGGTAGCAGCCATAACGCTTAACCGCTAAGCCACCAGGGTTTCCCCTCTGAACAAATTCCTTATTAAGCTTCTCAATTTCGCTTCTCTTGTGTTTCATATGAGGCTTAAGTCTTTTGATCTTTTTGCAGCATTTTACCTTCTGATTCCTTGATTCTCTTCATTCAGCTTGTTTACTTAATTATTTAACCTTCTTACTTCTCATTCTCTTTCACTATTCTCAGTCAAACTTTCATCTTCTTCCCTGTTCCATCACATCTCCATTCTTCTTACTAGCCTTTCATTGCTTGAAATCTTTTATATATTGAATGAAATCACAGAGACTAAGGGTAATTTCTGCTTACTCAAAAGAAACTACAGTTTTATCTTTCTTTTTGGTATATTATCATGGGCAATGCAATACATGAGCCCTAGTGGCGCAATGGTTAAATGCTCAGCTGCTAACTGAAAGGTCAGAGGTTCGAACCCACCAGCCATTCTGTGGGAGAAAGATGTGGCAGTCTGCTTGCATAAAGGTTATAGCCTTGGAAACCCTATGGGGCAGTTCTACTCTGTCCTATAGGGTCGCTATGAGTCGGAATCGACTCACTGGCAGTGGGTTTGGTTTTTTTTTTTTCAGTGCAATACAAATAATTGCCGTGTTCACTATTCTATTTGTTATTGTTAAGTCCTTGCTAGGATATTATTCGTCATGTAGAAGAATCATGGAGAATTTTAGAAACTGTAGCAACTCTCAGCTAGAAACCGAGAGAGGAACTTCTTAAGCCAGTCTCCTCATGGACCACCAGTAGCAGGACTTCCTTTTCTGACATTTGAGCATATGATGGAAATCTGCCCATGATGTTCAGTAGAACTTTCATCCCCAGGGTTGATTTGGTTAACCAGGTTTCCTTTCCTCCCATTCTAGACTAAGGACTCCATTGAAGAATACAATATTCAAAACAGAGGATAGCAGTACTTTGACCAAGTGTGTAGTAAAGTTCAATAACCTTATTATAAGGCACTCTCATTTATAAAGCCATCCTATTTGTAAAATCTTCAAGGGAGCATTATAATGAGGCTCTGTTCATTTGAACCAACTCCAACATTTATTATCTAGATTATGCATTTAAAAATATATATATTAAAATTTTTTTTTAGCATCATCAAAAAACCAAAATCCGTTGCCAACTTTAGGGAAAAGCTTTTCCTATTTTGACTCTGGGAGAAGCCCCTTGCTCTTTGATGATCTTCATGTGGTGTGACATCTATCTTCCTCCATCTCTGCTTCCTTCTTTGCTTTCGCGTAATCTGCTCTTTTATATCTCAAAAGAGATTGATTTAAGACACACCCTACACTAATAAGGAGCCCTGGTGGCTCAGTGGTTAAAGCTCAGCTGCTAACTGAAATGTCGGCGATTTGAAGCCACCAGCCCCTCCTCAGGAGAAAGATGTGGCAGTCTGCTTCAGTAAAGATTTACAGCCTTGGAAAACTTATGGGGCAGTTCCACTTTGTCCTATAGGGTTGTTATGAGTGGGAATTGACTCAAAGGCAGTGGGTTGTTTTTTCCAGTTCTACATTAATACTGGCTCATTAGTATGACAAAGAAAACCCATTTCCAAATGGGCTTATAACCACAGGTATTAAAAAAAAATGTTGCTGGCGACTTGATTCCCACTCATAACGACCCTATAGGACAGAGTAGAACTGCCCTATAGGGTTTCCAAGGAGTGGCTGGTGGATGCTAACCTATTGGTTAGCAACCAAGCTCTTAACTACTACGCCACCAGGGGCTAGGATTTACAACATATATTTTTTGGGCGACACAATTCAACCCATAACAAACATGATTGTCTAAGAAACCCCACCAAAAAAGATTAAGATACATTGTTAATAGTTGAAAATGTCTTAAATCATTTGACTTCTTTGATAGTATTTGTATTTTAACTGCTACTTAATAAGTATTGAGTCTTTTTTTTTTTTCCAGACACCATGGCTGCATCAGTGAATATTGGAAAAGAATTTTGACAAGGACAATAGAAAACTGTAGTAAATATGTGTAACCTTAATGAATTACTTAACCTCTGTAACCTCTCTCATTTAAGAAGTCATCCAGTGTAACACAAGGGAAAGCTTAGTCCAAAGGACTAAAGGACCACATCTACCACAGCCTTCACCAGACTGAGTCCAGCACAATTAGATGTTTCCTGGCTACCAGCATTGCTTGCTCTGACAGAGATCACAATAGAGGGTCCTGGACAGGGCTGGAGAAAAATGTAGAACAAAATTCTAACTCACAAAAGAAACAAAAAGAAGACTAGACTTACCGGTCTGACAGAGACTGGAGAAACCCTGAGGGTATGGCCTCTGGACACCAGTTTAGCTCCGTAATGAAATCACTCCTGAGGTTTACCCTTCAGTTAAAGATTAGACAGGCCCATAAAAACAAAACAAAACAAATTAAATGGGCACAACAGCCAGGGGAAAGGACAAGAAGGCAGGAGGGGACAGGAAAGTTGGTAATGGGGAACCTAAAGTCGAGAAGGAGAGAGTGTTGATGTGTCATGGGATTGGCAACCAATGTCACAAAACAATATGTGTATTAATTTTTTAATGAGAAACTAGTTCGCTCTGTAAACTTTCATCTAAGGTACAATTAAAAAAAAAAGTTAAAAAACAAAAAACAAAGTCATCCTATGTAAAATTTGCAGAGGCAGCGTTATAATGAGCAGCATTTAGAGAGGTTAAGCTTCCTTACCTACGAAGTGGGAAAGGCAACGATAATACTTATCTCATATGGTTGTCATGGGAATTAAATGAATTGTTACATATTAGTGAAATATTTACGTAAATGGAACCTATCGTTAAATGTTAAAACAATTAGAAGATCTACTATTATGTCTTCTTAAACACAGTAGGCTGAAAAGAATTTTTTCCTCTATCTTCCTTGGTTAAGGGTTATGATACATAAATAACTGCAAATACCTTCAGGCATCTGTGAAATAGGTGGGAGTATTTTTATCCATCCCCAGGTGGCTGTGCTTTGTTGATTTTCTCCTCTCCTTCATGTCATAGATGTCATTTCTGGCTGCTGTTTGTTCGTATTCTCTTGTTGCTGATATGCTGCTGTATTTTGCATAGCATCCGTTCCTCTACAGACCAGCGCTAACTACTAGCCAAATATATTATTGTTGTTAGGTGCCCTCAAGTCATCTCCGACTCGTAGAGACTGTATGTACAACAGAATGAAATACTGCCTGGCCCTGTGCCATCCTCACAATCGTTGCTATGTTTGAGCCTGTTGTTGTAGCCACTGTTTCAATCCATCTCATCAAGTGTCTTCCTCTTTTTCGCTGACTCTCTACTTTACCAAGCATTATGTCCTTCTCCAGGGACTGGTTGCTCCTGGTAACATGTCCAAAGTACATGAGACCAAGTTTCTCCATCCTTGCTTCTAAGGAGCATTCTGGCTGTACTTCTTCCAAGACAGATTAAAAATTAAAAATTTTCTAGTAACCACATTGAACAAAATAAAAAGAAACAGATGAGATTATTTTTAGTGAAATATTTTGCTTAACCCAGTATATTCAAAATATTATCATTTCAACATATAATCAATATAAAAAATATTAAGCATGTAGTTTACATTCATTTTTTTCATATCAAGTCTTTGAAATATGGTGTATATTTTACCTTTATAGCACATCTCAATCCCAGTGCTAAATTTTTATTTGATACTTGATCTTTAGTTAGATTTTATAAAACTTGTAGTTAAAAAAGTAGATTCACATATATAAGTTCCAACCATACTTAAAAGTTTTCCAATAACTGAATTGAGTATAAGTTTTAAAATTTAAATTAATTAAATAAAACAAAAAATTCAACTCCTCAGTCACACTAGCCATATTTCAAGTGCTCAGTAGCCACAATTTGTGGCTATCACATTGGATAACACAGCTTTAGATGCTTACTGAGCACCTATGATGTATGCAGCTCCCTGGGTGGTGCAAAAGGTTAAGCGCTCGACTACTGAGTGAAGGTTTATGGTTTTAACTCACCTAGGGGTCTTGAAGAAAGCTTATTGCAGTCGAGTCGATTCTGACTTATAGCAACCCTATTGGACAGAGTAGAACTGCTCCATAGGGTTTCCAAGGAGTGGCTTGTGGATTTGAACTGCCAACTTTTTTGGTTTACAGCTGTAGCATGCCGTGGCTCTTATCCACTGTGCCACCAGGGCCCCATTTGCTTCCAAAGACCTGGCCGTGAAAACCTATGGAGCACAGTTCTACTCTGACACACATGGGTTTGCCAAAAGTTGGGACTGACTTGAGGGTAATGTTTTTTTTTTTTTTTTGTATGATTTATACAAAGACATTAGCCTAGAGACAGGCTGTAAGACATGTTGTCTCTCCCAGCCCCCACCCCTTTAACAGTAGGGGAGATTAGAGAATAGCACAAAATCTAGCGATGGTCTAAGAGTAGTTTTTGACTTTTCCTATAGAGTAACGTGACTTTATGGCTGAAAGGCCTTTCTTGGGATTCAAGACGAGTTAGGTTCCTGATGGTCCCATTTCTCAATAAGTGAGGCATTATCGCATATTTGTTTGTGTCACACGTACAGAGCTGTGCATGACTGTTATAGTCGTATATGCTTTTCATGATCAAATAAAGCACTTTCCATTTAAACTGTGGCTTTTAACAAATAGCCCCATATTTCCCAATGTGCAGCCAGGTTTTCTAATGCCAAATGTATACAGTTGTCAATTATACCTATCCCTATCCATTTATTTTTTTATTTTTTATTTTTGTTAACTTCAGGTTTCTGTCTCATTTTATCCCTTCAAATAATAAGTTTTTCTCATTTTATTTTCTGCTATTGAACTCAATGTTGCACAGAAAAGTTGATTTGTTAATTAGTTTAATCGCCTCTTCTCATAATGGCAGGATAAGATTGGCGGAGGAAGCTTGTTATCAATCTGTGCCACTGGTAAGCAGTAATTATAGATAATGATGCTTTTGTCTTGCGGCATTCTGAAGATTGTGTTGAACTCTTCCTCGCTGAATTAGCAACTGGACTGTCATGTCGAATTCTCCTCTGGTTTCTTCCCCTAACTCATCCCCTGCTCTCCCCCCAAGGAAACAAAATTGCAGCTTGTTAGGTGGAAGCTCATTTGAAGTCTCAATTTTCTTGAGTATTCAGCTCTCGTGGGGAAGTGCCAGGTGCTCAGTCATGGCCACAGCACTGGCCTTTGGCTTAAGGTTCCGACTCAACTGGCATCCTACAAGTCTTTGATTTCCCTTCTGCGTGAAGAGCCAGTGATTGTCTTGACAGCAGAGGTAAAGCTCTGTCGTTTTACTTTGATGCACATTGTGGTAAAATATAATAATCAAAGTCATTTGTCAAGAAACAGGGTGTTCACACTTTTCTCTGAAGAGATTGGAATAAACAGCAAATTTTATGTGGATGTGAGCCAGAAGTGACAACCACCATCACTTTCAAAATGTGCCTGGAAATGCAGAGCCCAGAGCAGATTTTAACTAAGACTGTATCTTTATATCAGTGGTTCTCAACTAGGGACAATTTTGCCTCTCGGAGGATATTTGGCAATGTTCGGTGACATTTTTTATTTTCATAACTGGAGAAGTAAAGTGCTGTGGACATCTCATGGGTAGATGCTCCTAAATGCCATACAGTACACAAGCCAGTGTCCCACAACAAAGAATTATCTGGCCCAGAACATCAATAGTGCTGAGGTTGAGAAACACTGCTTCATACGATTATGAAGGGATCACTGTTCAGGTTTGGTCTCTTTCCTCCTAACAGTCAATTATGTATATGCTATGGGGAACAATTGAGGGAACCCTTTGTGGCACAGTGGTTAAGCACTTGGATGCTAACCAAAAGGTCAGCGTTCAACTCACCAGCTGCTTCATGGAAGGAAGATGTGGTGGTTTGCTTCCGTAAAGATTACAGCCTTGGAAGCCCTATGGGGCAGTTCAAATCTGTCTTACAGGGTCGCTCTGAGTCAGAATCTACTAGATTGCAGTTTTTTGGTTCTTGGGGAACGATTAATTTAGTACGATAACTGGAATTAATTGCAAAGAGGATGGGTTTGCCATGCCCTGATATGAGGATTCCTTATGGACAAAAGACAAGGAATAAAAATGGAAAAAAAACAAAAGCCTTCTTATAATTACAAGAGAAATTTGTTTATTGTTTACTGATGCATGAAATACAATGAAAGCAATACCCTAACTCTGACATGAAAGAATCACATTCTTTCATAAGCAGGAAGAAGTTACACAGTCCATGAATGATGTAATTATACACATTTTGGCCAAAGGCTGCTTTTATCTTTTACTTCTTGAGGTTAGATTACATTTGGGGATGCTGATGTAGAGTTTTTTTCTTTATTGTACTTTAGATCAAGGTTTACAGAGCAAACTAGTTTCGCATTAAACGGTACACATACTGTTTTATGATGTTGGTTATCAACCCCACGACATGTCAAAGCTCTCCTTTCTCAACCTTGGGTTCCCTATTACCAGCTTTCCTGTTCCCTCCTGCCTTCTAGTCCTTGCCCCTGGGCTGGTGTGCCCCTTTAGTCTCATTTTGTTTTATGGACCTGTCTAATCTTTGACTGAAGGTTGAACCTGGGGAGTGACATCATTAATGAGCTAAAAAGGTTTCCAGGGGCCATACTCTCAGGGTTTCTCCAGTCTCTGTAAGGCCAGTAAATCTGGTCTTTTTTTTGTGAGTTAGAATTTTGTTCTACATTTTTTCTCCAAGTTTGTCCAGGACTCTCTATTGTGCTCCCTGCCAGAGCAGTCAGTGGTGGTAGCTGGGCATCATCTAGTTGTACTGGATTCAGTCTGGTGGAGTCCGTGGTAGATGTGGTCCCTTAGTCCTTTAGACTTATCTTTCCCTTGTATCTTTAGTTTTCTTCATTCTCCCTTGCTCCTGAAGGGGTGAGACCAACGGAGTATCTCAGGTGGCCGCTCACAGGCTTTTAAGACCCCAGACGCTACTTACCACAGTAGAATGTAGAACATTTTCTTTATAAACTATGTTATGCCAAATTGAGCTAGATGTTCACCAATGATGTTGTAGTCTTATATGACACCAAACCCAGTCTAACTCAAAGCAACTTGGAGAGGTTCAACTTTGAATTGATCTCACGGTAGTAGTAAAGAGATTGAAAAGACCCAATTTCTAGGGGTCTTTTGAATTGAGGTGAACGTGGCATTGTGAGCTGGAACTGACAGCGACTATTCTTTCTAGCATATGTTGAATAAACCAGTAAGACCAGTTGCTGATGAGTAAATTCTGACTAATGGAGACCTTATGTATGCCAGAGCATAACTGTGCTTCATAGTGTTTTCAATGACAGATTTTTTTGGGAGATTACCAGGCCTTTCTTCCAAGACACCTCTGAGTGGATTCCAACCTTTCAGTTTGCAGTCTAGCTCTTTAGCTATTTATACAAGTCAGGGACTCCTATATTCCACACAGCAATGTCATAGACACTTATTTATTCTTGGCACTTATAGCCACGCTTGGGCAAATGAAATGACATATTTCCACAGGTCAGTCAGAGAACCAATGGTAACTCTACAAAGAAGACATTTCTAACAATTAGAAATCTCTTTATTTTTATTTTTTAGAGCTTTCTTTCTTTTGAGGGAGCCCTTGTAGCACAGTGGCTAGGAGCATGACTGCTAACAAAAGGTCAGCAGGTTGAAGCCACCAGATGCTCTTTGGAAACCCTATGAAGCAGTTCTACTCTGTCCTATAGGGTTGCTATGAGCTGGAATCAACTCAATGGCAAGGGTTTTTTTTTTTTTTTTTCCAGAGGTGATGTTTTCTTTTTCTCACTGGAAATTTTTTAGCAGAGGCTGTATGACCACATGTGAATATTACTATTGCATTGAGTTGAAACTTGTGCTGATGATTTCTGAGATTCTTTATAATCCTGAGGTTCTCTTATTCAATGAGTTTACCTTAAGAACTTATAATTGCACAGCCTCTGGGTTCCCAGCTCCCTCTTCTTTCATGTGCAGTTGTCCCTAATTTGGTCTCACCGATCATTGTCTCCTACAGTCCCTCAAACAAAACCTCTGCTAGTGTCTTCTCTGTCCCTCAGCCTGGCATATCATTCAGTCTCCCACTCCTGGTATGTCTCCTGCTCTTTCTTCAAGGTTTAGCTCAAACACTACCTTCATGAAGCTCTTTCCTATTGTTCTAGCCTAAACTATTTTTTCCTTTTCTTATTTCTCCCACATTTGTAATCTGAGTTATAGAATATAAAAATTAAACCAAACGCATAGTTGTCACATCAATTCTGACTCATAGTGACACTATAGGACAGAGGAGAACTGCCCCATAGAGTTTCCAAGGAACACCTGGTTGATTCGAGCTGCCGACATTTTGGTTAGCAGCCAAGCTCTTAACCACTGCACCACCAGGGCTCCAAACAGGCAGTATATGATTGCTAAATTAAGTGGACAGTGCAATCAGGTGACCTGGTAAGCTGATGCATGATATGCTGGTGATTCTACAGAATAGAGTTTTCTGCTACAATAGAACATGCCAGACTGCTTTTGAGATGTTCCATTCCCTTGTATGAATAATTCTGAGGAAGGTTGTGTTTTGCTTCTCTTTTTCATTGTCTTTTAAGAGCAGAATGAGAACAATAGAGATGGAAGAATAGAAATGACTTAGAAAAGAGGAAAAGAATAGGGCTGCCAATCTTTTCTGAATTATGGCAAATTTTTTTTTTCAGTTCTTTTTAAGAAATGGATAGCAGTCTCAAAATGTCAGTCTCTACCTCATTTTCCATGCCTTTTTATTTTCCTATTGTCACTATTCTGCTGCCTCTTGCTTTTAGGCTGAATCTTACCCACATGAGCCTGTCCTGCCAGAGATGCGGAATGTATATCAACAACACTGACCCTGCCATTTTGTGAAGCTTAGAGCTATCTTCCTGAATTTTGGACCCAGTCACTACTTTCCTGATCTCCTTTCCTACTTCCTAAGTCAACGTCATCTGATCTTGCCAGAAACTTGGTGTCTTAGACACAATCTTCGAATGTCAATGTTGCTGCTTAGATGAAGCTCTCTCCTGCCCAGTCCTAATAACTTTTTCTGATGAATATCATTGTTGCTCTTGTAGAATTGTAACTCAGCCCTAAACCTTACCCTCCATAGTAAGTTGGTTCTGATGTAAATTGAATACCTCTTTTTTTTTTTAAGTTTTCACTATTATTGCCTTTTATTATCAATATTTTTTATAAATCTGATCTTTGACTTCCGGGATTGGAAACGTTACGTATAAACATCTGTGATTGAACATCTGAGAATGATAACATCAGCAAATTATGCACTGCAACATTGTATTAGTACATATTACTAATGATAAGATGTACACACACAAAAAAAAGGACGGCTGAAAGTACAGTTCATGGTAACTTGGACATGTCGTGTATCGGGGACTACCTGTATAATTATTATATTAAATATTACACCTGGAAAAATTATGTAGAATTTCTCTAATTTCTGTCTTCTAAATGTCTCTTTTCTCTGTTTGCCCAGCCATAACTTTAGTCAAACCCCATCATTTCTGTCCTGGACTATTGTGATGGTTAAGGTTGTGTGTCAGCTTAGCTGGGCCATGATTCTCAGTGGTTTGGCAGTTACATAATGATGTAATTTGGCCATTATGTAATGATATAGTTTGACAGTTATGTAATGATGTAATTTGGCAGTTATGTAGTGATGTAATAATCCTCCGTGATGTGATCTGAAGTGATTAGGCAATCAGTTGTAAGGGGAGTTTCCTCAGGGGTGTGGCCTGGATTCAATATATATATGGACGTTCTGGCAAAGCTTGCTTGCTTGCTTTGGATCCTGCATCCAGCTCTTCATTATTTGACCTCCAGTTCTTGGGACTTGAGACAGCTGCCTGCCATACTGCCTGCTGATCTTGGGACTCACCAGCCTTCATAGCCTGTGAGCCAGGGGCCTGCCATCTGACCTGTTGATCTGGGGTTCATCAGCCCCTGAAGCTTCACTGGTTTTGCTTCTCTAGAGAATCCAGCGAAAGACAACTATCAAACTAAACTTTTAATTACTTGTTCTATTTTCAACCTGGTTTTATTCAAATCGATCCTTTAAACCACTATCAGAATGTTTTTTTCCCAAATTGCTAATCTCATCATGCATTTGTCTGCAAAGAATCCCTCAGTGACTCCCCAATGCCTGAAGCATAAAGCTGAAACTTCTTAGTTTGGTAGACCAAGTTCTTTGTGATTTTTTTCTACCTTATTTCTTGTCACTGCCTCCTGCACTCTGTCTCTGCTTCAACTGTACCTGACTTCTTACAGCCATGCATAACTCCCCACACCTCCCTACCTTTGGAACTGCTCTGCCCCTTACTGGATACCCTTCACCCTTCCTATGTCTAATAGTTGAGTTCTGACTTACCCTCCAGGTCTCAGCTCAAGTTATGTCTCCCGGAGACTCCCTCTGTCCTTCCTGTCCTCCAGGAAAAGCTTGGTGAATGCCACACACTTAACCTACGTAACAACCATGTTATAACAGTCTACCAATGGGAACAAAAATAGTATCTCCCTCATAAGGTGACTGTGCATTAATATTTGTAAAGCTATCAATAAATACTAGTCATTATTATTATTAAGAATTAGGGCTATCATTCTGGGGGGAGTAAGCTGATACAAATATACCAGAATCCTATTCAGAAACCTCTTTCCCAGAATCACGACAAATGGGAGTAGGATTCTGGAATTTGCTTTTTATCAGATGTCCATTGCCAACATAGTGAAGTATGTACTACATACCAATGGAATTTAATGTTCAACTCAAATAATAAAATATATTTACTTAAATATTTTTCTATTTCCTATAACAATAATAGAAAACCTTCTCCTCAGGTTTCTTTTTTTTTTTCCTTCTCTTTTTGACTGTCAGTATATAACCCTGTCTCAGTTCTCCTGGGTCTGATGTGAGGCTAGTCTATTTCAGAGTCAGTACCACTGGGAAAACAACAGGACAGAAAAACAGAGAATGGAGAAAGAGAAGCAGCAGGTTTTCTAGGTAATTACTACTTTGTGATATCGTGTGGCTAAGTGGCAACTCTATTACTCTTTCCCCTGAGCTCCCCCATGGACCCAGGGGGGAGCTATTGTTTGCATGGAGCTACTGGCCACTTCTTAGTCCTTTCTTCTTTACAAAATGTGAGAATACCGAGTGGATGATACTTAGGTGTGAATGCTTTCAGTATAATAAGTAAAGTTGATTATAATGAAAACAGATGGGAATACCTTTCAGTTTTGTTTTTTGAGAAAATATAAGTAATGCATCAAGAAGCTAAATAGGTTTCTGGTATATATTTTGAGTCATTACTAATAGATAATGAAGGTTGTTACCATCACCACCACCACCTACTGCTGTCAAGTCGATTTCTACTAAAAGCAACCCCATAGGGTTTCCAAGGCTGTAAATTTCTGTAGAAGCAGACTGCCACGGTTTTCTCCCAAGGAGCTGCTGGTGGTTTCGAACTGCTGACCTTTCAGTTAGCAGTAGATCGCTGTAAGCACTGTGCCACCAGGGCTCCTTAAATGTTATTATTCATTAAAATTCTAATAATTCTTAAAATTTAGATATTAAACATAGAACCCGCTAACATATGAACTTAAAAAAAATAAGTTTAATTTTAATGAATAGGGAGCTTCTCAGGGAGACAATATTTCAATCTTCCTCCAACTTTTTATTTTTAATGAAAAGAGCACTGATAGTATCTGTTTATGTATGTTTCACTGTCATATGCGCTTGCCTAGAGAGTAAGGATTGTGTCTTATTGATCTTTGTACACTCAATGCCTAGCAGCCTGCTGGGCATAATAGATTTGTTCTATCAATGTCTGTTAATGGTAACATTTTCCACTATTGAAGTGTTTTTGATAGGATTTATAATGACAATTTAAAAAAAGTTTTTACCTCCTTTTCTTAGCAGAGTAGTAGATGTTCTCTCTTCATTGTGTTTTAAGTTGATGAATTGAAAATCGTCATAGCCTATTCTTGAAAAGGTTTTATTTCATCACTTTAAATATGTAAGGTGAAACCAATCTAGCCAGTTCTCAGAAATATTATGTACTTCTGACATATTCAATTTATATAAAACAATATTGTATGTATATAAAAGTATAACTTTTAGGCTTACCTGGAAACCTTGTCCAGTTAGTCTTATGCAAAGCCAGGTTACTTTGGTTCTTGGTCCAAACATATTCCTGTATTTGGCAGCATTAAGTCATAAAAGTTTTCTTCTAGTGAACGACATAGAAGGAACCTGCTTGAAAAAAATATTTAAAGGTTTTAAAATGAATCTTTTGCCCTTGAATATTACTTCTGGATAACCTTCAAAAGGGATCACATATACTACATTCACAGTATATACACAATATAAAGTTAAATTGGCAAAGAAGAAAAAAAGGAGAAGGCTTTCCTCTTTCAACTTAGACATATGCTGAGAAAAGATTGAAATTATGCTGAAATGCTTTCGGTACCTATTGGTCTACATTAGTGCGTACCAGGAGAGGAATGCCTTTCTTGGAAACATTTGGCTTTGGGCAGAGTTTCTCAGGGGATAGGAATATAGTGATTTTTAGTTTCTTCCATACCACAAAATTTTGACACAAGATCATATTCCCTAGAAAAACCGGAGCTTTATAGAAAATCTCTCCAAATCCCTTTTAAAACCTCTCTGATAAGGTAATGTTTTATTCCCTGTCAGGTGTCTGCAGAGAACTTGTTTTATGGGAAGAATTGTGTTTGGGAGTAGGCTCTTGTTTTAATCAGGCTACTTTCTCAAACTCTCAGATATTTTTTAGTCTTCAAAATGAGTGTTATGCTACCTATAGTATTTATAGCAGTATTGTAAAGTTTCTTTGAAAAACTGCAATACAAATATAAAGTCCTTAAGGAACTTTTTATTACAGAAAATTTCAAACATATACAAAACTAGACAAAATAGTACAATGAAGTCCTATGCATCCATCTCTGACCTTCACAATTACAAACTTATGACCAATTTTATTTCATGTATTTAAGTAATTTTGAGAAAAGTATCTATTTTCTGCCATCCGTTCCTTCTCTCTTCAATTGTTCAACCCAGAAAGTCACAATTTAACAATGATTTTTAAAATGTCCTTGGTGATAGACAATATCTAGGAACTTCTCCTCCCTTCCTGTTCTTAGTCATTTCGAGTGACAGAACAGTTTCATGCCTTGAGAAGATATAGTTCAGCTGGATGAGTGTAGCTGAAACCAGTCCTGTGGTTTCTTTTGTTGTTCTTTGCCCGTGGCTGATATCCAGCTGTTTTTCCAAAGAGCAGATTTGGGTCTTTTGATGCTGAGCTAAGACACAGCCTTATAAAAGTCTTGACTGTCCTTTCCCTAGCTGCCTGTCTTTTCACAGAGAGTGAAGACTAGTACACATGTGGCAAGTATGACCCTCAGAAACAAATGTACTGAGAACTTCAAGGAGGACTCCTGGGAGCATTTTGCATCAACCCGCTTTCCCAGTTTTTGAGGAAAATAACAAACGATAGAGGGCTTTGCTCTTAAGTAGACACTTCCTTCCTCACTACGGTCTGTTTGTGTCTTTACTGTCTCCGCTGTGTGTGTACAATGGTGAGAATAGCTCAGGAGACCTTTTGCCCAAGCTTATTATGCTGTTATTCCATCTGTCTGTGGCAAACCAGAAAAAAAACCGTGTTAGGTCTTGCCTTATGGCAAATTCTGATCAGCAGTTGCTGTTTTCCCACACTTACTTAAGCTTCTTTGCACATCGACTGGCACAAAGGCCCGAGGGCCTCCTTCGGGAGTGTGAGATACTTTTATACGTCCAGGCCCTCTGGCCTGGCCTCTGGCAGATGCAAACAAACAAACAAAAGGCTATTTGGAGCTGACTTCCCACAGTAAAAACTGGTTCATGGCTGAACAGGAGAAGGCATGTGAGAATGGCAAGAGTGTGCCATTGGAATGGCATATTTTATAATTTTTTAGGTAATGTATCTTTTTTTGCAATCTTTTGTAATGAATTAGCAATAAATAAAGAGCTTCACTGGAGAACTTGACTGATTTTCTTATGAAGGACTGTTTAAAAATATAATGTGATTTGAAAATAGATGAATTATTCCAGTACATTGGGAAGAGGTGCTTAAAAGACAAATATTGGGCTGCATACTATCATGGTACTTACAGAAGGTAGAAAAATGTAAGTTAACGTCTTACAAACAACATTTTAGTTTAAATTACACTGAATTTAATTTCGTTTTTTCTCACCATGTAGTGCTGTAACCATCTCACCTCATGTATCAATGATCAGGTTGGGCTTGTAGAACAACTTCATGGAAAATTGAGGTTTTAGGAAAAATAGAGTGTATCTATGGCTCTGGTTATATCCATGGCTTCCATTTCTTTCACTACCTATCTTGTACCTAAATTTAGAATTGGTAGAGCAGTTTTCAATTTTGAAGCTTGAAAAACAATAAGAGAAAATTGAAATCAATGGTCAGAGCTGAAACTTTTGGCAGATGGGTTTTTAAAATTTATCTGTTTTAGGTAAATAAGATATCATAAACCGTAAGAATGCCCCTCAGTGGATAATAGTTATTAAATGTATCTTTCCCCACAAAACCCCCATTTTTAAAATACCAATCCCTTATCAGGAGAGTGAGAAAACACAATTTAGTTATAAAAATAACATTAACTGAATTTTATCAGCATTTTCAGTGGAGGGAATAAACAGATGTCATTGAGAATCTCTAGACATTGAAGAAAAAGAGTATTTAGATAAATCATCTCTCTACGTTCACCCGTGCCTACGTTCTTTCAGCTCATGTACTATCTTTCAAAGTCAATGACATTTCTGTCAGAAGGTGGGATTCCAAAACTACAAAAGGGAGTAAATTTCCTAACCTGGCCTCTCTTCGCTGTGTCCTGCCTACAGATGGCCACCTTTGGATCTAGCTCCGACCCCAGTCCACTTAGCTGTGGCCTGTGAGATAGGGTCGTTTGACCTACTGTGAGAGGCAACCAGCAGCTACTTTTCTTACAGGGACACTTGGAGTGTGTCAAAAAAACCAGACCCGTGTCCATCCAGTACATTCCGACTCATGGTGACCCTATAGGACAGATAGAACTGCCCTGTAGGGTCTCCAAGGACCAAACTTGCTGGCTGTTCTTAAGTCGATTCGGACTTATAGGGTTGCTATGAGTTGGAACCGACTCCATGGTAACAGGTTTGGGTTTTTTTTTTTTTTTTTGGTAACCTTTACAGAAGCAGATTGTAACATCTTTCTCCCATGGAGCAACTGGCTGGTGGATTCTAACCATGATCTTTCTGTTAGCAGCTGAATGCTTAACTGCTGCACCACCAGGGCTTCTTCTGGGTATGTCAGGACTATGAAAAATAACGGATTGTCCACTGCAGTTTGTTTTTAACAGCCTCTGGGTCCTGTCTGTTGGCATTTCCAGCTTGCATCACAGTCTGCTGTGATTCTTTTCTGTGCTGCTGGTTTTCCTTTTCCTTTAAATTAATTTATATGCCCATAATTTTCAGAAGGTTTTTCTGAGGGCACTTTTGGTGCATAATTTCTATATCATTCAGTTTCTAATAAACTAGTTGAACTATTTAAAATTCTGTGGCAGTCTTGCTTTCCTTTGATATTTCAGTCTAATCAAAAGACGGTTGACTTGGTAATAAATATTTGTTCAATTTCCTTGGGATTTTTTGACACCTCAGTGTGTTAGACTTGTGCTACTTAATTTTCCATTCCTCCTGCCCAAGGATGCAGGTTGCTTGGCTGCAGCTGATTTGTCTTGGCACC
This sequence comes from Elephas maximus indicus, assembly GCF_024166365.1. Classification (NCBI taxonomy): domain Eukaryota; kingdom Metazoa; phylum Chordata; class Mammalia; order Proboscidea; family Elephantidae; genus Elephas; species Elephas maximus. The sequence goes on from NC_064819.1 coordinate 164,504,126, forward strand.
TACCACTTCTTAGCGGGGTTTCTGGGAAGCTGGGAGCAGACCATGCCCAGGTGTCTGTGAATTGTAAGCGGATGAATAACTGTGAAGCTTGCCTATGGTATTAGGAACTAGTATGTACCTCTTCAGGGAGTCTTGGTGGCCCCACAGTTAAGTGCTTGGCTGATAATTGACCTGGCAGTCTGCTCCCATAAAGATTTATAGCCTAGGAAACCCTATGGGGGCAGTTCTACTCTGCCTATAGGGTCACTGTGAATCCAAATTGACTTGATGGCACACAACAAATGTACCTCTTCTGTCATGGGCCACCAGCTACTGGCCAACTGGTTCAGGAAAATCCAGTCACCTTTCAGGTGATTTAGCCTAGGTTTCCCAAAGTGTGTGCCATGAAAAAAGAGCCTGTGGTCAAATATGCTGGTACAACGCTGCATAAGATATTATCCTTTTAGAGATTTATAATGCATAAAGGCTCTGAGAAGACCTGCAATAAGGATATCTGTTTGTCTATATTTAATTCAGTATTTCTGAGATTTATTTGTTCCTGAAACTCTACAAGTCATTCATTGACTGTTTTTTGAAATTTTGATTTAACCTTTTTTTTTTTAATATGACATCTAAGAATGACTTAATTTTAAATGCATGTTTAATTTTTTTCTCTGCCGTTATGATGATGCTATTTAACATTTGATGAACTTCATATACTGGGTACTAAATAGCAAAAGCAGTTCATGGTCACTTAGGGAGCAAGGGGAATGTAGGTTATACATTATTTCTGATTTAGGTTAAAAAAATTTTTTTTTTTTTTTTTACTGGACAGTCGGAATCGACTCAACAGCAACAGGTTTAGTTTTTTTTGTTTCCTGGAGATCTTGATTCTTAGCGCTTTGAGTTCTTTTGAAACATTATTCTTCCCCTTTTATGCAGAAGTAGGAATGGGAATAGACAGTGATTAAAGAGCTTGGTAGATAAGCCAAAAATCAGATACTCTATATCTCCAGGCAAGTCACGTGTTTCAAATGGGAAGACTTGTTAGTAACAAAATGTGTCATTGTGGTTCAAGATTTGGATCCCACAGTGTTGTACTGTAGTTCATCCAACCCAGGGATTGTTCTTGGCAAGAGTATGTGTCCTTTCTGTCAAGATAGTTATGTAATCTGAGCAACTATTTTGTCCCATGTTAACCGCTCATTAACCTCTTGTTATTCAGGAATATTCCTGAACTGGTTTATATTTTCAGTCTGTTCAGTTTCTTAATGTACTGGATTGAACTCATGACTTCAATTGGATGAGGGGGTCAGGGCCATTGTCCTCTGTCTTTCCTTCTCTGGCCCCTTTGGAAACCCACTGCCCACATGGGTCCTTCAGGACATTTTTGGCCTTGCCCTGTTATACCCTGCTGCTTTTCCAGATGAGTGGATTGCCTGTGGTCCTGTCTCTGCCTTACCATCTCTGTCCCTACTCAGGCAAGAGCTGTTGGTTCCAATCAGTTCATCACATTTATCAAGCACCTACTCTTTGTCCAGCATTGTGTTAGGAGCTGAAGAAATTAAGAATAAGACACAGTCCCTGCCTAGGGAAAGACAGGCAAATAAATGGATAATCTTAATATAATGTGAAGTGTGATGATAGAGGTAGCATAATGTTGTTCTATGGGTGGCACCAGGGAGGGTCACTATATCCAGCCTTGGGCAGTAAGGGAAGGCTTCCTGGAGGAAGTGACCTAAAATGAGTCTTGAAGAACAAGTAGGAAATAATCAGATGCAGAGGAGCATGGTATTGAGGAAAAATTTATGGACATAGACAGGGAGGTGTGTGAACTACAGGTATTTTGGTATTGCTGAAGTACAATCTTTGAGGCCAAAGAAGGGAGGAGTTGCATCCCTATATCCTGCTTGTACATAAACTCAGTTCCGGCTGGATGATTTCCTCAAGGGTGGCAAGAAAAGCCTATCTTCGCCAGGACTCAAGGGTGTCAAGGAAGAAAACAACCCTGTCATTAAAACAAATCATACAATATGGAAAGCTGGGGGGGGTACCTGGGAGGTTTTGCATTCCTTAGGGATTTTTCCTCATTTTCTTTACGCTTTGTACTTGAATAGGCATGTTTCTTGATAAGGATTAGTTTTGTTGGATACCAAGCTGAAGAACATTGGAAAACACTGCCTCATATGCACATGCTGAACATAGATATCCTGATGAAAACATCGAGGATTGACGTTAATATGTCATTTATATAGTTTAACCATTTTAAAATTTATTCCAAAAATACATACACACACACATACATATATATATATTTTGTGGGAAGGCATTGTTTTAAGGGCTGGGCATATGGTGATTAACAAAACAGAGGAGAAGATTCTTATCCCCATGTTCCCTTAGAACTTCTTACACAGCAGGGAAGAAAGAAATTGAAAAAATACTTGTGTTGTGTACTGTAGAAGCATCTAACTAGTATGTGAGTAGAGTATGCTTCAGCAATGTTATTTTCAAATAAAAGTGGCTGTCTGAGCACTTACATGCACAAAAGGAGATATCTGCAGAGTGTTACCCTTCCCACGGGGTAACAGCTAATAACACCATAAAAAAAAAAAAAACATAGTCACACTCATTAAGTGTTGGGATTTCCTAGTAAAATTGGCATATAAATGAAGACTATCCCTCAACAAAATCAATCTTAGAATTGATTATTTTATGGGTTAAAGCAATTTGCTGACATGAAAATCAAACATAAACTTTGTAAAAAGAGCAAACTCTTGTCACCAAAAACCTAGGAATATTTTAACCAAAGGCTCCATCTGTAAGTAGGAGAGCTGCAGTGTGGCATTGAGGAGGTTAGGTAATTTCACCAGAAGCTCACTGACTGCAGCTTGTGACAAATGACTGACCCCTAGGGCCACCAACCCTGGCTGCCTGGTGCTCTGCTTGGCCCCCGCCGAGTGGCTCCAATTCTCTTACCTCCAACCAGATCACTCTTCTAGCCTGAGGTGGGTATTTTCGTTATTATCCATAATAAAGTTGAATGAACTTTGTAATTGAATGAGCATCGTACACTGGAGACTTTTGATGGGCTTAGCTCATCAGGATTTGAAGAGGGCTGTGTGAGGGAGAATGGGGGGTGGGGGCTGGCTTTGACATGGCAGCCAAGGGACACACTTGCTCACTTATATGCTCTGCCTCTGCAGCCATTTGCTTAAGCAAACCAGAAACAAGGGGCCTGTTTTCAGAGCCTGGGATTATGGGTTTGTTATGGCAAGAATTATAAATGAAAATGTGTGTGTTTAGTGGCAGTTATGAATAAAAACAGGAAAAAAAATTCTTTGTGGGAAAGATCAGCCTGCTATTTATACAATTTATACATATAAACCATCCTTACCTCAGTATTCTTCTTCACGGCTCTCCTGGACATCAAGATCTAACTGGAGTTAAAGCAGTCTCTGCCTGGGTAGGGAGTAACAGGGAAAGGGTGGAACTACATCATCCTTTCCCACTTTCTCTACACTACCTAGTGCTTGGATTCCCACTGATGGAATCCTTACCCTATCCACCAATGAATGATAAGACACTTGCCAGTGGGGCTGTTACATAGAATATTGGGAACAATGAATAAGTTTTAAGGAGCTGCACACTTCGGGGGAGAGAGAAAGAGGACAAGTGAACGTGTGTGTACTGGATGAGGTGAAAGAATGTGTCATTGTTCAGTCAATGTAATTACCCTCTTTAATGGACAGGAGCTGTAAAATGAATCATTCCAAATATAGGAAGAAACTTTAAAAATTGTATCTGGTATAGGATCTGGGTTTATACTTGTGTTTCAAGTGTGCATGTCGGCATTATTGGGAATTAATAATATCATACTTTATTCATTCAGTGCCCTCAATACATGCTTGTTAAATTGCTTGAGTTCCAGCAGAAAATTAATTTCCTGCCTGCAATCTAGTTTGAATACCATACATGTGTGCAATGATGATGAATCAGTTGCATGGGAGATGGCATGAGTAAAGGCAGAGAGATAGAATCAGGCTGGATTCTGTGAGCAGCAGTGGTACGGGGCTTTCACAATGAAACAGAGCTTGTGTGGGAGAAGTAGTCCTTGCCAGGAAACAGCCACAGTGCGGAGGAAAGTTCAGACAAGTGTAAAGTTGGGGCTACTTTAGGTCCTTGGTCAAAGAATGATACAGTAGAGAACACAGTGTTTGAAGCACTTGAGGACTGGATAGCCTTGACAAGATGGAGATGCCAGTCAGGTCTGTCTGAGTACCAAAGAGCTGCACCCAGAGCTGACATGGTGAGGACTCAACTAGAGTATGCCTGTGGAAGTTAGATACATTCGAAATGAAGGATTGGAAAAACTTGGTGAAGATTTAGATGTAAGGAGGATAGGAGAAATGGGAGTCAAAAGTAACCTCAAATTATAAATTATGGCGTTTTAATTATGGTAGTCCCAGATTTTCAACAGAACAATGAAGCCCTGCAGTTATGACTGTGTTAGGAGTGCCTGGGTGATGCAAATGGTTAATGTACTTAGCTGCTAACCAAAAAAGTTGGAGGTTCAAGTCCACCTGGAAGTGCCTCTGAAAAAAAGTCTGGCAATATACTTCTGAAAAATCAGCCTTTGAAAACTCTATGGAGCACATTTCTACACTAACACAAGTGAGGTCACCATGAATTGGAATTGACTCGTTGCCAACGTTTTTTTTTTTTTTTTTTAGGAATTTCTAAAGGGGTTCAACTAAAATTAAATGAGTTGTTCAGGTAATTCCGAGAGAATGGGAGAAACGTGACCTGGAACTTATGTTTTTAAGTCTGAGTCTTTCTTTACTCCTGATCTGTAATGTGTACAGAAGCGCTCTCCTTTTCTTTAAAAGAGCACACACAGACTAATTTTATATTGGTGCTTTTTAGCTATAATTTAAAAATGCTTTCTCAAGAGCTAAAATTGTAGAAACAAACTTCTGAAATTTCTTGGAGGAGTGCTAGGAAATGACAAGTGATAAAGTGCAATATCTAACCATAATGGTATATTTAATATTCATACGATGCTTCTCCTTTGGGAATCCCTGCTTGTGCCACTCTGTCAGTAAAACCACTGAAGTTAATGCTCACCGTTCAAAAGCTGTGTGGAATGCGGAAAGTACGTAAGGATCCACGGGAACTTATTTTGGATCAGTCCCTAAGATCTGGGTCAGCTTCGGTCTCCTACTCTTATCACAAGAGATTTGAGTTTTTCTTGAGGTTTATACGGTTTATCCCACTATTGACTTATTATTGGGTAACTAGGTAATCATTTCATCACGCATAAATTCCATTAATTTCATAATACTTTATAAAACATATCAAGCTTTCACTGTACGTCGTCTGGGGTTGTAGGCAGAGTGTGCGGCGCGGTTGCACAAATAGTTAACAGTCTACACTGTATGCAGTTTAGTCTGGGCGCTCCCGAACAGACAGAAGAGCAGGTGGCAATTTTCTTACACAAAATTTAATAGCCAATTTTTGTACCTATTCTTACCAAAATGTCCAGAATCATGGGACTCTTCTGATTCTCATTGCAATGTAAATTTATATATTGTAATATTTGTTTTGAAAATTTATATACTGGCTCACCATATGAACATGTTCTCATTGCCTACTCAGGCCTTTGAGCAATTTGCAGTCTTTTGTTAGCAAATAAAGGCCCTCGGAGCCTCCTATTTTGAGCCCCGAGTTTACCAGCTGCTATCCACTACTGGGCCTCATTAGAGGCCTGCTGCTCTGCTGAGAACCACACCACATGCTACACCCTCTCTTGTCTACATATTAGCCTGTTGCTGCTCCTTAAATTACCTGGTACAAAGGCTTGCTCTATTTCTCCACAGAGAGCTACCACTCCTATCCAGTTTGAAGAGGCTCTATATCATGATCTCTCAAACTAATTAAGGTTTGTGGGCAGGCCACAGGTTGCTATAGAGGAACTTTCCAGAAGGCTGATATCTATGAGGGTTTTTTTTTTTTCTCTCAGAAGGTTACTGCTATTGTAGCTTATCCTCAAAAGTCTGTTTTTAAAATACAAAATAAAAAAAAAGTTTTCTTGTTTTAATCTAGGTGATGTAATTAATTAAAAAAAATTACTTCCTGAGAAAAGTACGGCATAATATTAAGAACACTTGAAATAAAATATTTGAAGTATTTTCAGGAGATGAGGTTAGTAAATATCCTGGAAAAATATTTTCATGAAGATTCTTTGGAAATTACAGGTTGTATCTAGTATTTTTGTTCATTGGGCGGTATTTATATTTTTAAATGAAAAACTTTGCATCTTTTAACTTTTAAGAGGATTTATTTGCAATTGGGTGATCTAAGGAATGGATTAAGTAAATAGTTTCAGTTTCCCTAGGCCAAATAACCCAAATAAATCTTTAGGATTTCTGGGAGGAGAATTTTGGTATTTTGCTTATAGATTTCAGAGAGAACAGTGAAATTGCAGGTGTTCCATATTTCCAACAAAATGAATTGACAAACATCTGTGTCAGCACAAAAGATAACTTACTGAGTGATTATATATTGAAAAAAAAATACAACTTACCAAAAAGACTCACTTAAACAGTAAGATTTTTTCATACATTCTAATATAATTCAGTTAATACAAATTCTACTTATATATTGATTGAACAAAAGAGGTTTTCTCTATCTGAGTTAGGTAGGAAGGTCTGGCTTTTCAGCCTCGTGTACCTACTGACATGTCTCCCAAAGTATTTCTTCTTGGCTCATTTTCAGATCATGGGGTTCTACTTCTTTACTTTCTTCTCTCTGTTTGTTGTCTTTCCATATTATGTGAGAATTGCTGCAATAAGCCCTCATGTTTCCTCCCCTGCTAATCTTTTAGGGGAATTTCATTATTGACCTGTTTCATCCACTGCATTTCTTCTCTGGCAGTACCTTCCCAGTTAGCCAGGCAGCTTTTCCTGGATGCTTTCTTAGCCACTGAAAGGGAAGAAGAGCCTCAATGGCTACTCAACTGTGAATGTTCCAGGTAACTTTTTTCCCCCCCCCAAATTTTTATTGTGGTAAAAATATGTAAACAAAACATTTGTCAATTCAACAATTTTTCATGTACAATTCAGTGACGTTGATTACGTTCATCATGTTGTGCAACTATTACCACTAATGTTTTCCAAGTCATTCCACCACCATTAACAGAAACTCAGTGCCCCCTAAGCAATGAGTCTCTCTTTTCTCCTCCCTCCCAACCCGGATAACCACTAATAAGCTTTGGTCACTGTACACTTGCCTGTTTCATATAAGCCTATTTCATACAAATATAATATTTGTCCTTTTGTGACTGACTTTAGTTCACTCAGCATAGTCTTCTCAAGGTTCATTCGTTTTGTAACATGTATCAGGACTTCGTTTCTCTTTATAGCTGAATAATATTCCATTGTATGTATATACCACATTTTGTTTATCTATTCATCTATTGATGGGCATTTAGTTTTCCACCTTTCGCTACTGTGAATAGTGCTGCAATGAACATTGGCGCACAGGTTTCTGTTTTCATTCCTGACCCGGTAACCTTTTGTCTGAAATATATGTACCTAAACTTAATAAAAAAAAAAAAAAAAAAAATTTTTTTTTTTTTTTAAGTTGGAGTGTATACAACAAATATATTTGTCTATGAAGGCTTAGTAATGAAGATACCAGCACCAAGCGTTATGTACATGAGGGAGATTTCTGGCTCCTGATAACTGACTTAAGGAATAGAGAGTTCCTGAATCTAATTTATTTTCATTTGTAAACAAAGTCTGGTAAGTGACCTGCCCAGTACTTCCTTTAAAGCATCAGAGAGATAGTAAAAGTTTTTTGATTAACGGGAAAGTAAAGAACATTTAGATTAATCAAATCATAAATTTTCTATGGCTGTAAATAAATGCTTTTTAAAGTAACTGCTGGACAGGAACAGAGATTGTGTCAGCTTAAAATGTGACTCCAGTGTACACAGCACTTTAACAAATGCTTGTTGATCAGAAATAAACTCTAAGGGGCATGTTTATGGGGTCTTTTTGTGGCCTTGTTGAGTGGCTGGGTAGATGAGGAGAGGAGATTGAGCATTTTTCTCTTGGAAGATGGCCATAATAGATTCACTAAACAAACATTTATTAAGCACTTGCTATGTGCTAGGTGTTGTATTAGATGCTGAAAGGACAATAGAAAAAGACAGACATGGTCCCTGTCCTCATGACTCATGGGCTGGTGGGGGATAAAGACAAATAAGCAGACAATTGCTCTGTGCTGTTAATCAGAGCTATAATGGCAGGAAGCAAAGTGTGCTGAGAGAACAGATTGGTCCTGCAGGTAGTAGAAATCATCCATGCATAGGCTAGACTAGAGAAACAAGCCTGTGGAGTCTGGCCTTCACTCTCCTACTGTGGATTTTGGGTCTGGAAACATCAGCCTTCATCTACAATTCTAGAACTGGCCATTGCTGTGGTTAACTCAGATTGCTACTTAGGGTCTTGTCTGCCCTTTTTAGTTTGCCATGCTTGAAGATGATTTTGTCTGTGTATATGTTTTTTGATGTAGACATCATTAGACATTAGTATGCATCTCCTAAGAATAAGGTTTATTTCCTACATAAATCACAGTTACATCATCATCTCTAAAAAAATTAACCATAATTTCATAATATCATCTAGTATCTAGTTAATATTCCAATTCTCCCAATTGTCCCAAGAGTGTCTTTTATGACTTTTTTTTTTCCTGAAGAGGATCCAATTTATGTTTATGCACTGCAATTAGTTGTTATATCTTCCTAGTTCCCTTTTGCCCTAGAGGTAAGCATTATCCTATTTTTCACCTGGTCTGTATTTTTATATTTTTTACAGCATTTATTATATACACATAAATAATATATAACATTATTTTATGTTTAAAATTTTACTCAAGTAGCATTTTACTGTGTACACCATTCAACAGTTTTTTTTACTCGATGTTGTGTTTTTAAAATCTATGTACGTTAATAGATGTAGATCTAATCATTCATTTTTTACTGCTATATAATATTCACTATATGAAAATACTGTGATTTACTTATTTATTCCTGTACTGAAAGACATTTAGGTTGTTTCCATTTTTTTTCCTTAGCTAAATTATTTTGCCTTTTCCTTTAACATTGCAGGGGGGCATAGCAGAACGTCTGTTAACTTAAAAAGGTGTTTAGGCAGACCAGTTAACTTCTTAGTAAGCCTCTTCTTTTTCTCAAGTATTTCTCAAACCTCTTGAGACATGAACTTGATTCCATTTTTAGAAACTGTTTCCTTGGTCCCATCTCCAAAGATTCTGATTTACTTAATCTGGGATGGGGCCTCTGCAGCCAAGGTTTAGAACCATGGTTTATCACTATCTGGTTCCCATAGAATGACCGTATGAATGGCACCATGAGACACAAAGGGTCTTATTGCATGGAATTAGACAGCTGAGCTGTATCTTAGCTCACAGGCATTATACTACCCTCCTGGTGTTAACACTTAAGACCTAAAGCTGCAAAACACAAATGGCTACATTTCCCCAGACTCCTGAGCTCTAAGTTACACCCCACAATTACTGAAAATCTTCACTTAGAATGTGGCAGATGAGAGAGCATACCTTTTCTGATATAATTTTACACATTTTAAGGTAACTATGTAATTTCTCTCATTGTTTTAGAATAAGGAAAATGTCTCTTCTGAAATGTTGACTTACTTCCTGTTATTAGATAATAAAAGAGATGTCATGATTTATTTTTTGTCTTGCTCAAAAAATTTTTTTCGAGGGGAAAACAACATTTATTAAGCCCCTACCGTAAGTGACGTAGGCGCTTGTCATGAATTGAATTGTGCCTCCCCAAGTATGTGTATCAATTTGGCTAGGCCATGATCCCCAGTATTTTGTGATTTTCCACTGTTTTGTTATCTGATGTGATTTTTCCTATGTGTTGTAAATCCTACCTTTATGACATTAATGAGGTGGGATAGGCAGCAGTTATGTTAGTTAGGCAGGACTCAGTCTACAAGATTGGATTGTGTCTTGAGCCAGTGTCTTTTGGGATATAAAAGAAGTGAGCAGAGAGAAAAGGGGACCTTATGCCACCAAGGAAGCAGCATCGAGAGCAGAGTATATACTTGGACCCGAGGTTCCTGAGTTAAGCTCTTAGTCCAGGGCAAGACTGATGAGAAGACCTTCCTCCAGAGCAAACAGAGAGCAAAAGCCTTCCCCGGGAGCTGGCGACCTGAACTTGGATTTCTAGCCTACCAGACTGTGAGAAAATAAATTTCTCTTTGTTAAAAGCCATCCACCTATGGTATTTCTGTTATACCAGCACTAGATAACCAAGATAGTGCTTTACTCACAGATTCTCACTTAATCCTCTAAATAACCATTTGATGGCATTATCTCCAGTTTACATGTAAGCACACTGAGGTTCTGAGATGTTAACCCATTTGCCCAAAGCCATAAAGATAGTTTAGTAGCAGGGTCTGAGTTGGAAGCCAAGTTTGCCTGACTCCAAAGAGCAGGCTCTTTCTATGCCTCTGCTGTACCTGGGAGGACGAATTGGTAAGGGTTTTCCATGCTCTAGTTGACAGGTGCTTCAATCAAAGCCTGATTCCTGATATCCAAGACTCTGCAGCTTACAATCCAGACAGCATTAAGGAAAAGGTCTTTATAGCAGAGTGTGGTTGGTAAAGCTGGGGATAAGGACACTTTCTGCTGCCACACTTCTGTGGAGGGTCCCTGGGTTTATTATCCCAGTTGTCTTCTGCCCAACTCCCTCTATCTGTACCTGTGACTCTCTCTAATGCTGCAATCTTCAGTTCTTTTCCTTTTTTTGTGCATTTGTCCATAGTCCCTCTGCTCTAACCCCTTACCAGTGGCCTGCACTATTAGCTTTTCCGAGGTATTACTTGGTAGAATTGTTGTGGACTAGGATTTTGGGAGCAATCAGAAAAACAGAATGACTGGGGGTCATGGTGGTCTTAAGAAGGGAGCATATGTAACTTATATAACTTGTTATGTCAGTCTGATGAATTAAGGGCCTAGGACTTTTTGGCATCAGTAAGTGAAACAAGGAGAAACATAGGAATTAATGTACCTAAAAGCAGGAGTTGTAGCAATAATGTACAAACTTGTGCAAGTCCTTGTATAATTGTATAAACTTGCACAGAGCTCTTTTGGAAAAAAAATTGTGCATTTTAGTGGATGTAAGAAGGTTAAAGTACAGTGCAGGTGGGTCTGACAGGCGTCCCTTGTCTGGTTTGGAGCCAACAATGATGCCAGCTTAACCAATATATTTGATTACATGAGACCTTGGAGTAAAGTAAGCTCTCATAAGGGATGGAAATAACCTCATTTAAAGTGGCAAAACAATGCCCAATTAAACAAGCACAATTTTGTATCTCATTGGCAAACTGATGGGAAAGGGAAGGGGAAGAAAGAAAAGAGTGCTGTGATTTGTTTAGGTGCCTAGAAAAATTGGAACGGGACAAACCAAACCACTTGTGAACAGAATGCCCTGCTTGTTCTGACTGAACCCTCGAGCATGTTGTTGGCAGGGAATCCAGGTAGAGAATACATGTGTGTTGGCCATTTGGGGAATTGCTGGGGGCTGGAGGGTAAGCCCTGTTGCTGCTCATGGCAGGAAGTTTCTTGTGTCTCTCCTTGTTAATGCAGATGGTACACAGAGGGGTTCGTGTTGACCGTTTGCAGCCTTGTGTGCAGGCAAAGAAGTGTTTTTTCTTTTTTTTCTGCACACATTCATTCTCTACATGGGATACAGTGCCTCAAGCCAAGTCAGAAAGACATTGATTGTCCAAGGCATGACAGGTTCATTGGGTTTGAATGGGGAAACTGAACATCCCAATTTGTGAAACTTTTTTTAAGTCCTTCTCCAAACAGAACTCTTGTTTTCTTCTAGGCAGAATGTCTTTTAGACCCAGTTTGACTTTTTTTGTGGTCTAGAATCTGTCTGAAGGAAAGAAAGAATTTCTAATACAAATGGAAGTGAAGTGCCCCCATTACTCTTGACCTAGTTCCTGGCTTTTTCAGGGCCTATGAAGGGAGCTTGGGCAGTCAGACAAATTCCTAGGATGTTAGATCATGATGTAGGGTTGGTAAGCATGGCAGTTTATGTTGGTTTTTACCCACCGTTGAAAGGAGTCATTTCCTTCCTTATAGGCTGCTGGCTAAATACCACTTAACACCTTGTCTAGTCCAGTATTGTCTTTAGGGTATTGGAGCATGCCCATTTCTACTATTTCAGTGTGCCAGAGGTAGTTAATTAAATTGTTTTTGTTTACGAATATTTTGAATTAGGAAGCCCTTAAAAAAAGTTTCATTATGGAAAATTCCAAAGCTATATAAAAGTAGAGAGAACCGTGTAATGAATCCCCATGTACCCACCATCCAGCCCCAACAACTCACAACTCAGAGCCAAACCTACTTCATCCACCCCTGCGTTCCCCCCCACCCCCCGCCAAATCACCCTAAAGCAAATCCCAGGCATAGTACTGCCTTATCTGCAAATATCTCAGAATGTATCTCCGAGAGATAAGAACTCTTTAAAAAAAAAAAATCAACCAAATACCATTATCAACATCTAACATTTTAAAGCAACAATTCTTTAACAAAATACCTAGCCAGTATTTAAAATTTGTTTTCTCATAAATGTCATAATTTAAAAAAAAACAGCTTGTTTCTTTGAATCAAGATCCAAATAAGGTCCACACATTCCAATTGATGGATGGTAATTTTTAATTTATAGACTTTTCCCTACATCTGCCTTTTTTTCTCTTGCAATTTATTGGTTAAAGAATCTGGATTGTTTGTCCTGAAGAGTTTCCCACAGTCTATATTTTACTGATTATATCTCTAAGGTGGAGTCCTCAGGTGATGCACAATTAATAAACAAAAGGTTAGCAGTTCCAGTCCACCTAGAGGTGCCTTGGAAGAAAGGCCTGGTGATTTATTTCTGAAAAATCAATCATTAAAAACACTGTGAAGGAGGTGGAGCCAACATGGTGCAACAGAAGCACCATGTTGTCTCTCCACAGCAAAAACCCAAAAAACTAAGTAAAACAGAGACAAATGTCAATCCTGGAACCCTAAGTATTAAATGAACAGATAAAGAACTCAGGAAGCACTGAATGGAATAAGAAACAGAGAACAGAGAGTGAGGAGAGATATGGAGTGGAGGTCCCCTATCAGCTAGCAGAGCATGGATTTGCCATCTTGGATTCCTGTTGGAGATTGGCGGACAGGGACTATGGGAAGCAGCTTCATGGAGCTCCCAGCAGGAGACACAGTACCTGGTAACCAGTGATACATGCTTCTCCACTCCTGGTCCTTCTTCTTCCTGCTCGGCCTCTGCTGTTTCCCGGCAGGCCCTGGTCACTTGGCTGGGGAGGTGCTGCTCTGTGCTGCTTGAATTCACCCTGCCCACACTGGCTGGCTCCTTCAATGCCATTTCTTTGTTGCTATTGTTGCATTTTTCAACTTCTTTTGGTTTCTTTCCTCTCTCTCACCTCCTTCCCTTCCTTTCTCTCAAACACCTGGCTCCACGTACCATCTCTGCTTCTTCTTGACAGGCTGTGAAGTGCCGCTCAACTGGGGAACCACTTCCCTCATCTGAGCCTCCACAGCAGTGGGATCCCTGGGTCCATTTTTTTCCCCCTCATTTTCTTTTTTCCTTTTTGTTTTTCTTCATTTCTCAGCTTCTTGTCTCTCTCTGCTTACCTTCTTTTCCTGTCTCCTGAATACCTGATGCTGTGTGCCATCTCTGCCCTTTCTAGAAGGGCTGTATCATATGGCTTAGGAGCCACTTTCCTGGTCAGTGCTGCCATGTTGCTGGGAACCGTGGGGGAATTTCTCTCTTTTTTCTTTTTCTTCATTTCCTGTGTCTCTCTACTCTCTTTATCTCCCTTTCTTTCCCTTCTCCTGACCACCTGGCATCTTTTTTTTCTTTATCTCTGTTTCTTTTCTCATTGTACATTCCTTCCATTCCTTTCCTCCAACAACCTAGCCATGTGTGCCTTTCTCTCTCCTTTTATTTTTTAAAAATCTAGTTTCTTATTACTCTCTCCCTTCCTTTCCTTTCTCCCACCCATCTAGCTGTGTGTGTCTTATCTGTTTCTTCTTGACAGGCTGTGCTTCACTGCCTGGCTAGGAAGCCACCAGCATACGGCTTCCCTGGGTCTGTACCACTCCAACAGAACACTCCCTCAGCACTTTTTTTTCTTTTGGTTGCTGTTTCTCTTTCCTCTTTCTGTTCTTTCCCATACCCACTTAGCTCCACACATCACAGCTTCCCTACTCCGTCCTGCCCATCTACAATGTGTGCTGAACATTGCAACCCTGAGCAGCACAGGCACGGTCTACCAGAACCTGCCCTGCACTGACCCTTGGCCCCTCCCTGTTGGCCCAAATATGTACCACAAACAACCCATGACAGCCCCCCCGTCTGCTGGATCTGCCATGTGGCAATATAGCTGTGCAACTGTCCTTCCCCATTGGACAAGGTGGTGAGACGTTTCATGCCCATGGATGAGCAAACAACAAAGAATGCACAGCCTGCCTGCTCAGAAATAAATAAAACAAAAAATCAGGATGAAGTAAACAAATCTACAATCAGTAATGAAGAAAGTAACTACTGAATGTCCTGAAGACAGCAGACAATATCAAAACATATTAAAAAACAGGTTCCAGTAGGCATCCAAAATAAAACACTAGTTGACTTTCCAGTAGAAGAAAAGGCACTGGAACTCCCTGACAGGTAATTCAAATCTGCAATATTCAGAGCTATCCGAGAGACATACCAAAAAGCAGAAAAAAATGAGAAAAAATTGACAAAATCATAGAAAAGAAGACAAAATCATGGAAAAGACGGAAAAAACAATGGAAGAATTTAGAAAAATAATACAGGAGCAAAATGTCAAAATAAATTCACAACTAGAGATCATACAAAAACAATAATTAGAAATCCAAAAGATAAACAACAAGATTTCAGAAATGGGCAGTGTCATAGAAGGTCTGAGGATGAGGCTTGAAACAATGTAAGATAGGATCAGCAAAATTGAAGAAAAATATTTGGATACTACTTTGAGGAAAAGTCAGAAAAAAGAACAAAGAAAAATGAAAAAGCCCTGAGAATGATGTGGGTGGGATACAATCAAAAGCAAAAATTTGCCAATGATTGGAGTTCCAGAACAGGGGGAGAAAACAGAGAACACAAAGAGGATCATTGAAGAATGGCTGACAGAAAACTTCCCTAATATCATGAAAGATGAAAAGCTGACCGTCTAAGAAGCTCCACAAACCCCATATAGCATAGACTCCAAAGGAAAATCACCAAGCCATATCATAATCAGACTCGCTAAAACCAAAGACAAAGAATCCTGAGAGCAGTTCAAGAAAAATGAAAAGCCACATACGGGGGAAGCAATAAGACTAAGCTCTGATTACTTGGCAAAATGATGCAGGCAAGAAGGTAATGGGATGACATATGTAAAACCTTGGAAGAAAAAAATTGTCAACCAAGAACAGTATATCCTACAAAACTCTCAATCAAATATGATGGTGAAACTAGGACATTTCCAGATAAACGGAAATTAAGGAAATATGTAAAAACCAAACCAAACTTACAAGAATTATTAAAGGAGCCCTTCAGTTTGAGAACAAACAACATCAGATGACAGCCTGAATCTAGGATGCAAGACGGCACCAAACAGATAACACCCTAGGAAATGAACTCTCAAGGATTAATAAAAACTAAAAGATTTATAACAGGGAACCAGAGAGGTTAATATATAAATGACAACAATGGCAGAACAATAAAAGAGGGAATAAACAGTGTAGGTATAGAACTTTCTAATGGAGAAGAAGGCAAGGTCGTATCAAGTAATAAGGCTGGTTCAAACTTAGGAAGATAAGTGTAAATTTCAAGGTAACCACAAAGAAAGTTAACAAACCTACTCACCAAAATAAAGAAGAAAAAAGTAAAATCTCAGTAAACACAAAATCTACAAAAACAAACAAACAAAAAAATGAAAAAAAGATCCACAAACAAAAGGAATTCAGCACAAGAGAGTAAGAGGAACAAAGAAAACAGCAACACAAAGAAGAGCACTACAAAATGACAGCAATAAACTCACACCTATGAATAATTACAGTGAACATAAATGGCCTAAATGCTCCCATAAAGAGGCAGAAAGTGGCAGAATGGATTAAAAAAAACTGGATCCATCGATATGCTGTCTACAAGAGACACACCTTAGAAACAAAGACATACATTTATTAAAAATCAAAGGATGGAAAAAATATATTGAGCAAACAGCTACCAAAAAAGAGCAGGAGTGGCAATACTAATCTCAGATAAAATAGACTTTAAAATAAAATTCACGACAAAAAAAAAAGAAGGGCATTATATAATGATTAAAGGGGTGATCGTTCATGAAGACATAACCATGATAAATATCTATGCACCCAATGACAGGGCTCCAAAATACATAAACTTTAACAGCACTGAAAAGAGAAACTGACAGTTCTACAATAATAGTAGGAGACTTCAACACACCACTCTTGGTAAATGACAGAACATCTAGACGGAAACTCAACAAACATACAGAATCTAAAGGCCACAATCAGCCAACTTGACCTCATAGACATATATAGTACACTCTGCCCAACAGCTACAAAGTACACATTATTTTCCAACACATACAGAGGGTTCTCCAGCATAGACCACACCTTAGGCCACAGAGCAACCCTCAAGGAAATCCAAAACATTGAGATAATACAAAGCATCTTCTCTAATCTCAGTAACATCAAAGGAGAAATTAATAACAGGAAGAGCAAGGAAAAAAAAAATCAATTACATGGAAACTGAATAACACCCTACTTAAAAACCACTGGGTAATAGAAGAGATCAAAAATGGAATAAAAAAATTCCTAGAATCAAATGAGAATGTAAACACATTATACCAAAACATTTAGGACACAGCAAAGGCATGCTCAGAGGTCAATTTATAGCAATAGATGCACACATTGAAAAAGAAGAAAGGGACAAAATCAAAACATTAGCTACACAACTCAAACAGGTAGAAAGAGAACAGCAAAAGAAGCCCAGAGCCACCAGAAGAAAGGAAATAATATATACCAGAGCAGAAATAAATGAAATAGAGAATAGAAAAATAATAGAATCAGCAAAACCAAAAGTTGGTTCTTTGACAGGATCAACAAAATCAACAATCCACTGGCCAAATTAACAAAAGAAAAACAGGAGAGGATGCAAATAAGCCAAATAAGAAATGAAATGGGGGACATTACAACAGACCCAACTGAAATAAAAAGGATCATAACAGGGTACTATGAAAAATTACACTCCAACAAATTTGAAAACCTAGAGGAAATAGACAAATTTCTAGAAACACACTACCCACCCAAACTAACACAAAATGATGTCGAAAATCTGAACAGACCCATAACAAGACAAGAGTTTAAAAAGGTAATAAAAAAAACTTCCCCAAAAGAAAAGACCTGGTCCAGATAGCTTCAGTGGAGAATCCTACTAAACATTCAGAGAAGAGCTTACACCAGTACTACTCAAACTATTTCAAAACACAGAAAAGGAAGGGCTATTTCTGAATTCATTGTATGAAGCTTGCTTAACCCTGATACCAAAACCAGGTAAAGACGCTACAAAACAGAAAATTACAGACCAATATCTCTCATGAACATAGATGCAAAAATTCTCAACAAAATTCTAGCCAATAGAATTCAGCATGATATATATATAAAAAAAATACACCATGACCAAGTGGGATTCATACCAGGTATGCAAGTATGGTTCAAAATTAGAAAATCAATCAGTGCAATCCACCACATAAATAAAAGAATCACACGGTCATCTCAACTGACCCAGAAAAGGCATTGGACAAAGTCCAACACCGATTCCTGATAAAACCTCTCAATAAAATAGGTATAGAAGGGAAATTCCTCAATATAATAAAGGGCATCTATACAAAACAAACAGCCAAAATCACTCTTAATGGAGAGAGGCTGAAATCATTTCCCTTGAAAACAGGAACAAGACAAGGATGCCCTTCATCACCGCTCCTATTTAACATTGTGCTGGAAGTCCTAGCTAGAACAACAAGGCAAGAAAAATATATAAAGGGCATTCAAATAGGTAATGAAGAAGTAAAATTATACCTATTTGTAGATGATATGATACTATACATAGGAAACCCAAAAGACTGCAGAAGAAAATTCCTGGAACTAACAGAAAGACTCAGCACAGTAGCAAGTTACAAGATACCAAAAACCAAACCCAGTGCCATCGAGTCGATTGCGACTCATAGCGACCCTATAGGGCAGAGTAGAACTGCCCCATGGAGTTTCCAAGGAGCACCTGGTGGATTCAAACTGCTGACCC
This sequence comes from Elephas maximus indicus, assembly GCF_024166365.1. NCBI lineage: Eukaryota > Metazoa > Chordata > Mammalia > Proboscidea > Elephantidae > Elephas > Elephas maximus. The sequence goes on from NC_064819.1 coordinate 164,522,562, forward strand.
TTTGGTTAGCAGCTGTAGCACTTAACCACTACGCCACCAGGGTTTCCAAGATAAACATATACAAATCTGTTGGATTTCTATAAACCAATAAAGAGAATGACAGAAAGGAAATCAGTAAAACAATACTATTTATAATGGCCCCTAAAAAAATAAAATACTTGAGAATAAATCTAACCAGGAATGTGAAAGACCTGTACAAAGAAAACTACAAAACACTATTGGCAAGAAACCAAGAGACCTAAATCAATGGAAAAACATACCATGCTCATGGATAGGTAGACTCAACATTGTGAAAATGACAATTCTACCTAAAGCAATTTACAAATACGATGCAATCTTGATTCAAATATCAACAGTGTTCTTTAAAGAGATGGAAAAACTAATCATTAACTTTATATGGAAAGGGAAGAAGACCTCGATAAGCAAAGCACTATTGAAGAAGAGTAAAGTAGGAGGGCTTACACTACCTGACCTCAGCTACGGTAGTCAAAGCAGCCTTGTGCTGGTACAATGACAGATACATCGACCGATGGAACAGAATTGAGAAACCAGATGTAAATCCATCCACGTATGGTCACCTCATCTTCGTTAAGGGCCCAAAAGTCCATCAAATGGGGAAAAGTTAGTCTTTTTAACAAATGATGTGAGAAAAACTGGATGTCCCTCTGAAAAAAACAACAACAAAAAGGATCCATACCTCACATCATACACGAAAACTAATTCAAAATGGATCAAAGACCTAAATACAAAGCCAAAACCATGAAGTTCATAGAAGAAAAAATAGGATCAATGCAAGAGGCCTTAATACATGACATTAACAGGATACAAACAATAACAACACACAAACTCTAGAAGATAACGTAGATAACTGAGATCTTCTAAAAATTAAACACTTATGCCCATAAAAAGACTTCACCAAAAGAGTGAAAACAGAACTCACAGACCAGGAAAAAATTTTCAGCTACGACAAATTCGACAAAGGTCTAATCTGTAAAATCTACAGGAAAATCCAACACCTCTACAACAAAAAGACGAATAATTCAATTGAAAAATGAGCAAAAGAAATGAACAGATGCTTTGCTAAAAAAGACATTCAAGCAACTAACAGACACATGAGGAAATGCTTGCAATCGCTACCTACTGAGAAATGCAAATCAAAACCACAATGAGATACCAACTCACCCTGGCATTACTGGCAAGAATAAAAAAAGCAGAAAATAACAAATTTTGGAGAGGCTGCTGGGAGATTGGAACTCTTATGCACTGCTGGTGGGAATGCAAAATGTTACAACCATTCTGGAAAATGATATGGTGCTTCCTTAGAAATCTAAAAATAGAAATACCATATGATCTAGCAACCCCACTCCTAGGAATATATACTAGCAAAATAAGAGCCATCACACGAATAGACATATGCATACCTATGTTCATTGTAGCATTGTTCACAATAGCAAAAAGATGGAAACAACCTAGATGCCCATCAACAGTTGAATGGATAAACTATGGCACATACACACAATGGAGTACCGTGCAAAGATAAAGAACAATGATTAATCTGTGAAGCATTTGACAACATGGATGAACCTGGAGGTCATTATGCTGAGTGAAATAATTCAATCACAAAAGGACAAATATTGTATGAGACCGCTACTATAAAAACTCATTAGAAGGTTTACACACAAAAAGAAACCATCTTTGGTGGTCATGAGGGAGGGGAGGTGTGGTGGTGGAAAAACACAAAATAGACAATAGATAAGTGGTAAATCTCGTGAAGGATAAGACAGTACACAATACTGGGGAAGCCAGCACAACTTGTACAAGATCGTATAAGCTCTGTAGGCATATCCAAACTTCCTGAAGGACCGAATTACTGGGCTGAGGGCTGTGGGGACCATGGTCTTGGGGAACATCTAGCTCAATTGATGTAACAGTTTATAGAGAAAACGTTCTACATTCTACTTTGGTGAGTAGCATCTGGGGTCTTAAAAGCTTGTGAGCAGCCATCTAGGACACTCCACTGGACTCACCCTGTCTGGAGCAAGGGAAAATGAAGGAAACTAAAGGCATAAGAGAAAGATTAGTTCAATGGACTGACGGACCACAACTACCACAGCCTCCTCTAGACTGAGTCCAGTACAACTAGATGGTGCCAGGTTACCACCGCCAACTGCTGTGACAGAGATCACAATAAAGGATCCTGGACAGAGCTGGAGAAAAGTGTAGAACGAAATTATAACACACAATAAAAGACCAGACTAATTGGCCTGACAGAGACTGGAGAAATAACGAGAGTATGGTCCCCGGGCACCCTTTTAGCTCTATAATGAAATCACTCCTGAAGTTCACCTTTCAGCCAAAGATTAGATAGGCCCATAAAACAAAATGAGGCTAAAGGGGTATACCAGTCCAGGGACAAGGACTAGAAAACAGGAGGGGACAGGAAAGCTGGTAATAGGGAACCTGAGGTCGAGAAGGGTGAGTCTTGACATGTCATGCGGTTGGTAACTAATGTCACAAAACAATATGTGTACTGCTTAATGAGAAGCTAGTTTGTTCTGTAAACCTTTATCTAAAGTACAATAATAAAATTAAAGACAACAACAACAAAAACAACAAAAAACTCTGTGAAACACAATTATACTCTGAAGCACGTTCTTGTTACTAGGTGCCGCCGAGTCAGTTCTGACTCTTAATGACCTATGTACAACAGAACAAAACATTGCCAAGTCCTTCGCCATCCTCACAATTGTTTTTATGCTTGAGGCCGTTGTTGTAGCCACTGTGTCAATCCATCTCATTGAGGATTTTCCTCTTTTTTGCTGACTCTCTGCTTTACCAAGCATGATGTCCTTCTCCAGGGACTGATCCCTCCTGATAACATGTCCAAAGTATGTGAGACGTAGTCTCACCATCCTTGCTTCTAAGCAGCATACTGATTGTACTTCTTCCGAGACAGATTTGTTCATTCTTTTGGCAGTCCACGGTGTATTACATATTCTTCATCAACACAATTCAAAGGCATCAATTCTTCTTTGGTCTTCCTTATTCACTGTCCTGCTTTCACATGCATATGAGGTGATTGAAAACACCATGGTTTGGGTCAGGCGCACCTTAGTCTTCCAGGTGACATCTTTGCTTTTTAACACTTTAAAGAGGTCTTTTGCAGCAGATTTGCCCAATGCAATGTGTCTTTTGATTTCTTGACTGCTGCATCCATGGGTGTTGATTGTGGATCCAAGTAAAATGAAATCCTTGACAACTTCAGTCTTTTCTCCCTTTATCATGATGTTCCTTATTGGTCCAGTTGTGAGGATTTGTGTTTTCTTTATGTTGAGGTGTAATCCATACTGAAGGCTGTGGTCTTTGATCTTCATCAGTAAGTGCTTCAAGTCCTCTTCACTTTCAGCACGCAAGGTTGTGTCATCTGCATATCACAGGCTGTTAATGAGTCTCCTCCAATCCTGATGCCCGGTTCTTCTTCATACAGTCCAGTTTCTCAGGTCATTTGCTCAGCATACAGACTGAATATATATGGTGAAACGATATAGCCCTTACACACACCTTTCTTGACTTTAAACTACCCAATATCCCCTTGTTCTGTTTGACGACTGCCTCTTAATCTATGTACAGGTTCCTCATGAGCACAACTAAGTGTTCTGGAATTCCCATTCTTTGTAATGTTATCCATAATTTGTTATGACCCACATAATGAAATGCCTTTGTATAGTCAATAAAATACAGGTAAACATCTTTCTGGTATTCTCTGCTTTCAGTTAGGATCCATCTGACATCAGCAATGATGTCTCTGGTTCTGCATCTTCTTCTGAATCCAGCTTGAAATTCTGTCAGTTGCCTGTTGATACACTGCTGCAGCCGCTTTTGAATGATTTTCAGCAAAATTTTACCTGCATATGATATTAATGATACTGTTTGATAATTTCTGCATTCAGTTGGATCAATTTTATTGGGAATGAGCATAAATATGGATATCTCTCCATCAGTTGACCAGGTAGCTCTTCCAAATTTCTTGGCAGAGACAAGTGAGCACTTTCAGCTCTGCAGCCATTTGTTGAAACATCTCAGTTGGTATTCTGTCAATTCCTGGAGCCTTGTTTTTCATCAATGCCCTCAGGCAGCTTGGACTTCTTCCTTCAGTACTATTAGTTCCTGATCATATGCTGCCCCCTGAAGTGGTTGAACACCTCCCAATTCTTTTTGGCATAGTGACTGTATAGTCCTTCCATCTTCTTTTGATGCTTCCTGTGTTGTTCAATATTTTCCCTGTAGAATCCTTCAATATCGCAACTCGAGGCTTGAATTTTTTCTTCCGTTCTTTCAGCTTGAGAAATGACAAGCATGTTCTTCTCTTTTGTTTTTCTAACTCCTTGTGTTTGCGCATTTCACTGTAATACTTTACTTTGTCTTCTTGATTTGCCCTTTGAAATCTTCTGTTCAGCTCTTTTACTTCATCATTTTTTCCTTTCACTTTAGCTACTCAACATTCTAAAAAGCGAGTTTCAGAGTCTCTTCAGACATCCATTTCGGTCTTTTCTTTGTTTCCTGTCTTTTTAATGACCTCTTGCTTTCTTCATGTATGATGTCCTCGATGTCATTCCACAACCTGTGTGATCTTTGGTCATTAGTGTTCCACATGTCAAATCTATTCTTGAGGTGGCGTCCCAATTCAGGTGAAATGTACTTGATGTTGTATTTTGGTTCTCACGGACCTGTTTTAATTTTCTTCAGTTTCGACTTGAACTTGCATAGAAGCAATTGATGATCAGTTCTAGAGTTGGCCCCAGGCCTTTCTCTGACAGACAATATTGAGCTTTTCCATTGTCTCTTTCCACAGAGGTAGTCGTTTGATTCCTGTGTTTTTCATTTGGTGAGGTCCACGTGTATAGTCGCCATTCATGTTGTTGAAAAAAGGTATTTGCACTGAATAAGTCATTGGTGTTGCAAAATTCTGTAATTTATCTCCAGCATTTTTATGTCACTAAGGCTGTATTTTCCAACTACAGATCCTTCTTCTTTGTTTCCAACTTTTGCATTCCAATCACCAGTAATCATCAATGCATCTTGATTGTATGTTTGATGAATTTCAGCCTGCAGATGTTGGTAAAAATCTTTAATTTCTTTATTTTTGACATTAGTGGTTGTTGTTTAAATTTGAGTAATAGTCTTATTATCTGATCTTCTTTGCAGGTGTGTGCATACTATGCTATCACTGACAGCATTGTACTTCAAGATAGATTTGATTAATGCCTATATCCTTTAGTTTACTGATGGCTGCAAAATGATGATATTCTGTTAGTATCTTCATTATGAATTAACTGAAATACTTCTATAAAGAGTATTTATAGAAGTATGAACACTATTTGGTATTCAGTGGTGCAGTAAGTATAAATAAGGCTGGATAAACACTTGATTCTTTTCCAATCAATTTTTAGAATATTGCAGTGATGCCTAAGTGTTCTGTAATGGTGATTAATTTAAAGTATTGTTAAGACTTTGTGGCTCCAAACACAATTGATGTGTTTTCATCCATTGCAATTATTTTCTCTATTGATGCTCAAATTGCTCATTCCTTGGTCAGTAAGTCTCTTCATGTTGGATCCTGAGTTGTTTTGACATGAACCTAGTAGTCTTTGATAGCTTCTGTGCTGTTTGGTAGGATAAGAAGATCCAGACATGTCTTGTAAAAATATCCTGCCCTAGACTTGAAAGGAGTCCTAAGTGCTTTGTGCTACTGTGTTGGTCATTGTTTATAGTTCTCTAGAAAGGTGTTTCAAGGTTCATGTTTTGGCTCTCATGGACTTGCTCTGATTTTCTTCAGTTTCAGCTTGAAATTGCATATGAGCAATTGATGATCTGTTCCACAGTCGGCCCCTGGCTTTGTTCTGACTGATGATATTGAGATTTTCCATCATCTCTCTCCACATATGTAGTCAATTTGATTTCTGTGTGTTCCATCTGGCAAGGTCCATGTGTATAGTCGCTGTTTATGTTGGTGAAAGAAGGTATTTGCAATAAAGAAGTCATTGACCTTGCAAAACTCTATCATTCAATCTCCAGCATTGTTTCTGTCACCAAGGCCATATTTTCCAACTACTGATCCTTCTTCTTTGTTTCCAACTTTCATATTCCAATCGCCAGTAATTATCAACACATCTTGATTGCATGTTCGATCAATTTCAGACTGCAACAGCTGATAAAAATCTTCTATTTCTTCATCTTTGACCCTAGTGGTTGGCGTGTAAATTTGAATTACAGTTGTATTAACTGGTCTACCTTGTAGGCGTATGGATATTATCCTATCACTGACAGCGTTGTACTTCAGGATCCATCTTGAAACATTCTTTTTGATGATGAATATAACACCATTCCTCTTCGAGTTGTCATTCCCAGCATAGTAGACGATATGATTGTCCGATTCAAAATGGCCAATACCTGTCCATTTCAGCTCACCAATGCCTAGGATATTGATGTTTATGTGTTCCATTTCATTTTTGATGATTTCCAATCTTCCTAGAGCCAAAATATGAGCTTGAGTATATCCCACCTGAATTTAGAGACCATCTGAAGAATAGATTTGATGCATTGAACAGTAGTGACTGAAGACCAGATGAGTTGTGGAATGACATCAAGGTCATCATATGTGAAGAAAGCAAGAGGTCACTGAAAAAAGAGGAAAGAAAGAAAAGACCAATATGGATGAGAGAGGAGACTCTGAAACTTGCTCTTGAGCGTCGAGCAGCTAAAGCAAAAGGAAGAATTGATGAAGTAAAAGAATTGACCAGAAGATTTCAAAGGGCCTTTCAAGAAGATGAAGTAAAGTATTATAATGATGTGTGCAAAAAGCTGGAGATGGAAAACCGAAAGTGAAGAACACGCTCAGTGTTTCTCAAGCTGAAAGAGCTGAAGAAAAAATTCAAGCCTCAAGTTGCATTAGTGAAGGATTCCATGGGGAAAGTATTAAGTGACCCAGGAAGCATCAAAAGAAGATGGAAGGAATACACAGAGTCATTATACCAAAAAGAATTAGTCGGTATTCAACCATTTAAAGAGGTGGCATATGATCAGGAACCGACGGTACTGAAGGAAGAAGTCCAAGCTGCTCTGAAGGCACTGGTGAAAAACAAGGCTCCAGGAACTGATGGACTATCAATTGAGATGTTTCAACAAACAGATGCAGCGCTGGAGGTGCTCACTCGTCTATGTCAAGAAATATGGAAGACGGCTTCCTGGCCAGCTGACTGGAAGAGATCCATATTTATGCCTATTCCCAAGAAAAGTGATTCAACTGAATGTGGAAATTATAGAACAATATCATTAATATCACACGCAAGCAAAATTTTGCTGAAGATCATTCAAAAATGGCTACAGCAGTATATTGACAGGGAACTGCCAGAAATTTAGGCCGGTTTCAGAAGAGGACGTGGAACCAGGGATATCATTGCTGATGTCAGATGGATCCTGGCTGAAAGCAGAGAATACCAGAAGGATGTTTACCTGTGTTTTATTGACTATGTGTGGATCATTACAAACTATGGGTAACATTGTGAAGAATGGGAATTCCAGAACACTTAATTGTGCTCATGAGGAAGCTTTACATAGATCAAGAGGCAGTTGATCGGACAGAACAAGGGGATACTGATTGGTTTAAAGTCAGGAAAGGTGTGCGTCAGGGTTGTATTCTTTTACCACACCTATTTAATCTGTATGCTGACCAAATAGTACAAGAAGCTGGACTTTATGAAGAAGAACCGGGCATCAGGATTAGAGGAAGACTCATTAACGACCTGCGTTATGCAGATGACACAACCTTGCTTGCTGAAAGTGAAGAGGACTTGAAGCACTTACTAATGAAGATCAAAGACCACAGCCTTCAGTATGGATTACCCCTCAACATAAAGAAAACACAAATCCTCACAACTGGACCAATGAGCAACATCATGATAAATGGAGAAAACATTGAAGTTGTCAAGGATTTCATTTTACTTGGATCCACAATCAACAGCCATGGAAGCAGCAGTCAAGAAATCAAAAGGCACATTGCATTGGGCAAATCTGCTGCAAAGGACCTCTTCAAAGTGTTGAAGAGCAAAGATGTCACCCTGAGGACTAAGGTGCACCTGACCCAAGCCATGGTATTTTGAATCACATCATATGCATGTGAAAGCTGGACAATGAATAAGGAAGACCGAAGAAGAGTTGACGCCTTTGAACTGTGGTGTTGGCAAAGAATATTGAATATACCATGGACTGCCAAAAGAACGAACAAGTCTGTCTTGGAAGAAGTGTGGCCAGAATGCTCCTTAGGAGCAAGGATAACGAGATGGTGTCTTACATAATTTGGACATGGTGTGAGGAGAGATGAGTCCCTGGAGAAGGACATCATGCTTGGCAGAGTACAGGGTCGGCGGAAAAGAGGAAGACCCTCAGCAAGGTGGATTGACACAGTGGCTGCAACAATGAGCTCAAGCATAACAACGATTTTGAGAATGGCACAGGACCGGGCAGTGTTTCGTTCTGTTGTGCATAGGGTCACTGTGAGTCAGAACTGACTCGACGGCACCTAACAACAACAACAACAACAACAGAAAGGTGTTTAATATTCCTTCTTCAAGGCATCAGGAACAGAAGATTGTATTTTGAACCCAGGCATTACAGTGACCATTCAGCCCAAATTCTGAAGTTCGGAATGACCATGAAGTTCACATTCTACTTCTGAGGTAGAGCCTGGGCTCATGTTGGATGTTCTCTTTGTCTTCTATTATTCTAGGCAAAATCCCACTGAAAAAGAGTGACTTTAATCACCTAGGTGACCATCAACACTATTAATTTGCCATTATATTTTGTTTCCTTCGCTTCTTTCAAAGAATTATTTGGAGATTCTATATGCTGCCTAATCCAGCACAATATCTGTGTGATCATTCAGGAGTAGTTTCATTAAGACAGTTTAAATAATTTTTTCAACAATATTGACTTAAATGTGTGGGTTGTGGGGTTTAAGATACATGTTTCCCATTCTAGAATTCCGCTCTGCAGTAGACAAGGAGATATTAATGATATTCATAATGCAAAGTGAGGCACATTCATATATACATGTATAAAGTTCCGTTGTATCACTAAGGCATGTACACCCAATACTGTCTAGGGCTGGGTCAGAGAAGATTTTATCAAGGAAGTGACAGATGAGCTGTGTCTTAAGGGATGACTGAGAGTTTTCCAGAAGGAAAATCAGGGAAAGAACACTATAGGTATATGCAGCAGATGCTGTTGTTGCCTGCTCAATAGGCATTCTCTTTTTCCTCCTCTTATGATCTAGGTTGAAGCCCTGGTGGTGTAGTGGTTAAGAGCTACAGCAGCTAACCAAAAGTCAGTAGTTTGAATCCACCAGATGCTCCTTGGAAACTCTACGGAGCGGTTCTACCCTGTCCTATAGGGTTGCTATGAGTCGGAATTGACTCGAAGGCAGTGGGTTTGGTTTTTTTACGATACAGGCTAAGAATACCAGATAGTTTCCATATATTTCCTTGCAGCTGCTAGTAGCCAGGAGATCCAGTTCTGGCCAACGAGACTTAAGATCAAGTCTTCTGAACTAGGGTGAGGAGTACTTCTGGAAAAGAGTCATAGAGAAATGTCAAAAGGGAGGTTCCTTCCCTCCTCTTCTGGAATTTGCTATTTGAGCTTGTGATCTGGAACTGAGGCAGCTGTCCTATGACCATGAGGCAACAAGCCTGAGGATGAAAATATCAACCTGCTGAAGATGGCAGAAGGCAAGGAAGGAGTAAGCCACCTACTTACAGCCTTTTTGTGAATTATAAAATGTTTTTTATAATTAATCCACTGTTGGCCAGGTATTCTGTTATTAGCATCTAAAAGTATTTTAACTGATTCAGTGTGGATACTATATTGTTGGTTACTGGATGTGCCAAATAAGTTGTGGTGGCATATGGAAAAGGACAAAATGTGAGTTAAAATACAGTGAGGCTATTTTATCTCAGTTTTTTTTTTCTCTTGAAATGCATTTCTCTTCTATACTAAGCCAAGTAGTTTCATGTCAAATTTGTAGATATCTCAATCCTCCACTGAACAATGTTTCATTTCCTGCAGCTGAAAACTTCCAACATGTCAAGAAATTTCTGGGACAAACAGCTTTTGGAGTTTCTCAGGCTGAAAGGAATGGGAATATTGTCATCCTATATTGTTGTCACTTTGAAGGGTGAAAAACTCTAAGGTTTAGATCTGACTTTGGACCTTCCAGTGAATGTCTCCAGCACTTGCAAACTATTTCCCAGAAAAAGTCTTTCTCTTTGCTTTAGTCATGGTGATGTTGAAGCACTAATGCTTGTTTGTGCGCATTTGAACAGTAGTTCAGTCACTGAGGGTATGGATAGATCACAGGTGTGAGCTTAAAAATTTGAAAAACAAAACAAACAAAAAAGCAAACCTGGTAAAGTGAAAGGACACAGTGATAAATAAAAACAATATTATCTAATGCATATTAAGCATATAATATATGCAAATCACTTTTCTATGCTATTTATAGGTATTAAGCCATATAATTTTTACAATAGTATGAACCATTAATATCCCCATTTTACAGATGTGGATACTGAGGCACAGAGAGGTTGAGCAACATGCTCCAGTCACATAGTTTAGTCAGTGGAAGAGCTGGAATTCAAACCCATGCAACCTAGCTCAAGAGGCCATGTTCTTAACCTCTTTGTTCCTGTGCTTCCTGATATGGATTTATATCTATGAAAATAAGATGGAGAAACTCAATATTTTAATATATTCTGTATGGTTTCATTTTCTGAAAGGAGATGGGGGAGATCTGTTTTTTTCTTGAACTCCATAGGCCCTTCCAGTTTGTTACGGCATTATTTTATTAATAACTGTCTTAACACTTGGGCTCCTTTTCTTGAGCTGTACAGTGGCACAGCTGTGTAGAAAGAGCAATTAAAGTTTAACAAAGAGATGCTAATTGTTTACAGATGCATCAGTAAGAAAAGATTTTAGAAGTTATTGTTACGGTTGCTGAAGGCAGGAGGAGAGTGGTAGCATATATTTATGGTATTTTTATCTGGTATCCCTAAGCTAAATGTACTGTCAATTACAACTGACTGCAAATTCTCTATACAATCTTGTTTTGCTACAATTTTCAGACTTATCTTTGCTGTGTACACAGGATGATCAGCTGTATTTCACAGCTCAGAGACAGCAATGGAAAATTGGCCATCCTTAAGGAATTTGAGAAAAACTTGTATCAGGTTTCCCTAAGGGGATGAATTTTGTATTTATGTGGAGGGTTTTTTTTTTTTTTTTGCTTATGATGGGATGATATAGATTATGTGGAAATTCATTGATGGAACAGATAATTTGAAAGTCAAGCTCAAGTTTTCTCACTTGTGCATAATTAATATTCTCTTCTACCTATGTTTGATAGAGATATTGTGAATATGATATATTCAAAGAGTGGGAAAAAAACTTGAAGTATGTAATTCCTAAGGTGGGTTGTTATTCAGAGGTTGTTTTCTAGAAGGGGTAATGATCCTTAGGACCACTTCTAGCATTCATGCGGCAGCAGGATTGGAGGAAGACTCATTAACAACCTGCAATATGCAGATGATACAACCTTGCTTACTGAAAACAAAGAGGATTTGGAGCACTTACTGATGAAGATCAGAGACTACAGCCTTCAGTATGATTTACACCTCAAAATAAAGAAAACAAAAATCCTAACAGCTGGACCAATTAACCATATCATGATAAATAGAGAAAATATTGAAGTTGTTAAGGATTTCTTTTTACTTGGACCGCAATCAATGCCGATGAAAACAGCAGTGCAGAAATCAAACGACATATTGCATTGGGCAAATTTACTACAAAAGACCCCTTTAAAATGTTGAAAGGCAAAGATGTCACTTTGAGGACTAAGGTGACCTAAGCCAAGGTATTTTCAATCTTCTCATATGCATGCGAAAGCTGGACAATGAATAAGGAAGACTGAAGAATTGATGCCTTTGAATTATGGTGTTGATGAAGAATATTGAATATATCAGGAACTACCAGAAGAATGAACAAATCTGTTTTAAGAGAAGTATAGCCAGAATGCTCCTTAGAAGTGAGGATGCAGAGACTTCGTTCATGTACTTTGGACATGTTTTCAGGAGGGACCAGTCTGTGGAGAAGGACCTCATGCTTGGTAAAGTAGAGGATCATTGAAAAAGTGGAAAATCTCAACAAGATGGTTGACACAGTGGCTCAAATATAACAACGGTTATAAGGATGGTGCAGGACTGGGCAGTGTTTTGTTCTGTTAAATGTAGGGTCACTATGAGCCAGAAACAACTTGATGGCACCTAACAATAGCAACAAGCATTCACAATATCTTTGTGTGTGCTAAAAAAGGTGCATCCTCTGAGCTCACAAATTACATAAAAGCCACCAATTAGGGGGACCATTAGCAAAAAGGTGCCACTTCCCATGGCACAAGGCTGGAAAGTATGGTAAGAGCTGGATTTCAAACCATGTCTGTACCCCCTGGGCCGTCTGCCTTTGTTCAGGATGTAACTAACACGGCTGTACCTGATAGCCCTGCTAATCCTGTATGCCGTTCAATAAGATTTCAAAAGGGCAAGGTTTTATTTACACCGACACAGTTATATGATTTTACACTAAGATGAAATTAAAGATACTACATATGTCTTTAAGAAAGAGGGCACATTTTGGTACAGGCACATTTTTATAAGGCTTAATTCTTTAAAGCACATCAATAATATTGTCTAATTTCTTAGATTTTACCTTAAGACTTGCCTCTTACAAATAAGATTTATAGTTTTTTTTTAAAGAAAGTGCAAGTAATAATCAAGTAGCTATATGCTGTCAAGTCGGTTCCGACTCAGCGACCCTATGTACAACACAATGAAACACTGCCCTGTCCTGGGCCGTCCTCACAATCGCTGTTATCATTGAGCCTATTGTTGCAGCCAGTTTCAATCCATCTCATTGAGGGCCTTCCTCTTTTTTGGTGACCCTTTGCTCTACCAAGCATGATGTCCTTCTTCAGGGCCTGGTCCCTCCTGATAACATGTCCAAAGTGTGTGAGACAAAGTCTCGCCATCCTTGCTTCTAAGAGCATTCTGGCTGTATTTCTTCCAGGACAGATTTGTTTGTTCTCCTGGCAGTCCATGGTATATTTGTTATTCTTCACTAACACCATAATTCAAAGGCATCAATTCTTCTTGGTCTTCTTTATTCTTTGTCCAGCTTTCACATGCTATGAGAAGATTGAAAGTACCATGGCTTGGATCAGGTGCACCTTAATCCTTAGGGTGACATTTTTGCTTTTTTAACACTTTAAAGAGGACTTTTGCAGCAGATTTGCCCAATACAATGTGTCATTTGATTTCTTGGATGATGTTTCCATGGGTGTTGATTGTGGACCCAAGTAAAATGAAATCCTTTACAATTTCAGTAAGTAGCTATATAGTTCTCCAAAATTTTCTCCCAATCTGTAGGTTGTCTTTTCACTTTTTTGATAAGGCCCTTTGATGAACAAGGTATTTAATATTTATGAAGTCTGATTTATCTATTCTATCTTTTGCTGCTCATGCTTTTGTTGTAATATCTGATAGCACATCACTGAAAACTAGGTCCCATAGCTTCACTGCTACATTTTCTTCTGAGAAATTTATGGTTTTTAGTTTTCACATTTAGGTCATTGATCCATTCTGATTTTTTTTTTTTGTGGTATTCATTTTAAAAATACTTTATTATGGGCATGTAAAATATACGCAAAGTTAGAAGGAATAAAATACTGAATCTATACGTACTAAGACTTAACATTTTGTTGTTGATTTATTGATGTGTAAGTCAGGTGTATTGAAGTATAAGTATATTGAAGTATAATTTACATACAGTAAAATTCACCCTTGGAGGTACAGTTTGATGAGTTTTTACAAACATATATAGTTGTATAGCACATTCAAGATATAGAATATTTTCACCATCCTAAAAAGTTTCTTTATGCTCTTCTGTAGCCAGTCCTCTCACCCTCTCCCATCTCTGGCAATCACTGATCTGATTTCTGCCCCTATAATTTTCTCTTATCTAGAATATCATGTATATGGAATCAAACAGTGTATCTTTTTTATTTTGGCTTCTTTAATTTAGCATAATGCTTTTGAGAATCCTTCATGTATCAGTAGTTCATTCTTTTTTATTGTTAAGTATTTCATTTCATAAATGTGGTGCACTTACTTATCCACTAGGTAGTTGATAGAAATTCAATTGAGTTTTGGATATTGACCTTGCATTCTACAAATTTGCCAAATTCTTGTATTAGTTCTAGTACTTTTTGTAGATTCTGTGGGATTTTGTAATATAATCATGACATCTGTGAATAAAGACTGTTTTACTTCTTTCTCTCCAAGCTGTATGCATATTATTTCTTTTTCTTGCCTTATTGCACTGCCTAGGACCTACAGTGCAGTGTTGAGTATGAGTGGTGAGAGGGAAACTTTGTGCCTTGCTACTGATCCTGGTGGGAATCCATTTAGTCTTTGTATGATACTAGCTGTGAATTTCTGTAAATGTTCTTGACTAGTTTGAGGAGGCTTTCTTCTATTTCTACTTTGCTGAGAATTTTTATTATGAAATAATGTATAATTTTGTCAAATCTTTTTCTGTATTGATTGAAATGATCATATGATTTTTAGTTTCTAGTCTGTTGATATGGTCAATTACATTGATTAGCTCTCTAATGTGGAGCAAATTTTGCATACCAAAGATAAACCCCACTTGTTCATGATATATTATAATATTCTTTGTATGTGTGGCTGGATTCAATTCACTTATATTTTGTTAAGAAATTTTATGTGAAGAAAGTGAATATGTAGCTTTCTTTTCTTGTAATGTCTTATTTTGGTACCCGGTTAATGCTGACCTCATGCAATGAGTTGGGAAGTGTTCTCTCTTCTTTTATTTTCAGAAAGTGTTTGTATAGAGTTGTATTATTAATTAAATTTTTAATAGAGTTCATCAGTGAAGTCACCTGGGCTTCAAGTTTTCTTTATGTAAAGATTTTAACCATGAATTTAATTTCTTAATAATTATAGGGCTTTTTAGGCTGCCTTTTTTTTTCTTCAGTGAACTTTGGTAGTTTGTGTGTTTGAAGGAATTTGTCCAGTTCACCTAAGTTATCATATTTATTGACATAAAGCTGCTCTTACTATTGCTGTATAATAATTTAAAAAAATTTACTGTGGTAAAAAATATACAGCAAAGTCAGCCATTTTAACCATTTTAAGTATACAATTCAGTGGCATTAGTTGTATTCACAGTTTGTGCAACCATCATCTCTATTTCCAAAATTTCTTTGTTACCCCAAACAGAAACTCTATACCCATTAAGCAATAACTCCCCATTCCATTCTCACCTAAGCCTCTGATAACTTTAATCTACTTTTTGTTTCTATGAATTTGCCTGTACTAGATATTTCATATAAGTGGAATTACACAATATTTGTCCTCTTGTGCCTGGCTTATTTCACTCAGCATGATATTTTCGAGGTTCATCCATGTTGTAGCATGTATTAGAAGTTTGTTCCTTTTTATGATTAAATAATCTATCATTGTATACATATCCCATATTTTGTTTATCTATTCATCTGTTGATGAACATTTGGGTTGTTTCCACTTTTTTGGCTATTGTGAATAATGCTGTAATGAACATTAGTGTACAAGCATCTGTCTGAGTCCCTGCTTTCAAGTCTTTTGGGTATATATGCTGGAGTAAAATTTTTTTCCCAGCTTTGTCAGGTCTGCTGATTAGCTTGTTGAAGATATTCTTCATCTCTTATGTTGTGTTTTTAGTTCTATAATTTCTATTTGACATCTTCTTATAGTTTTCCTCCTTTGCTGAAATTTTAAATTTCTTTATGCATATTGCTCATTTTTTCCCACTAGATCTTTTGACATATTAATCATAAATATTTTAAAATATTTCCAACATCTGGATTATCTCCGAGTCTGGTTCTGTTGACTGCTTTATCTTTTGACATTTTCTTTGCCTTTTTGGGGGTCTTGGTATTTTTGTCAGAATTACAGACATCATGTGTAGACAGACGTGGAAGGCTGATGTATTTTTGTCAAAAATTGGCTGTCTCTTTTTTGTCAGGCCATTAGCATTAGCTTGAGTCAAACTAGTCAGCAGTTGAGCTGGGTTTAGGTTTTGTTGTTGTTATAATTACCTTCAGTACACCACAAGCTTAAATTCCTCCAGTGTTTGGCTGCTGTTACCTTACGCATAGAGTGAGGGTTGGGTGGAGGGTTTTTCCTGGTGTTTTTCCTCCACCCTTAGCTTTCAGCCATTCTGTTTCACAGAGGGGATGTTCTCCCTTCTCTAACGGTAGATTGATGTTGCTTGTTACTTAGTGTTATGCTTATGTTAGGGTCAGAGAGGCATTCTTTAATATCTTAGTCTAGCTTTAGTCTTAGCAGTCTCTGTATGCTTGGGCCCTGGAGGTGGGGTGTTCTCAGTATTTATTCCTACACTTCCTCCCATGGCAGCTAAATTTTGCCTTGTATATGTGATTAGTCTTGGGTGGGAGAGAATTCCCTGATGATCATCTCCTGTACACCTACATAACTGAGGGGGACTTTTTCCAGTTTCTTGCCCGGCCCCCAAGCTTTCTTATAAGCATCTGGTGGAAAAAAACCCAAAAGGAGGCCTATGCAAAACCTTCTGAATAAGTGTGAGCTCTTTTTCTGTCTGGACCTCCTAGCTATACCTATTGTCATGCTAGTCCACACTTGGCCTTTATAAATTTATTAAAATTTTATCTGAATTATTCTTATTCACTTATTTCTTTCTCCTATGCTCATCAGAAGTGAAACATTGTGTGAGTCTTGTCTCTCCTTGTTGGGGTTTGTCCCTTTTTGGAGTTCAGTTTACTGTGCCTGAAACCTCAGCTCTCTGTTGAGGTGAAGAAAACTTATGATTTTGTAGATTATATAGTTTTTTCTGTTGTCAGCGTGGGAGTGATCTTCTCATGTGCTTTCTGTATGCTAAGCCGAAGTAAAACTCTCCAGTATTTATTTTTAATTCTTCACTCGTTCAGCAAATATTATTGAATCTTCATTGAAAGCCACAAAACAGGGATGAAAGAGTGAATAAGAGATAAATGGAGATAATTTGTAGATAAAATTGACAGGACTTGATGTTAGATTGGAAGTGAGGGGTGAGGGAAAGTGAGAGGTTAAGAATGAACGAGAAGAGAAAGCTGTGGGCCAATGGATTGATCTGTATGTGGAGAGAGAGTTGTAAAGAGTGGCGCTATAATAAAATGAACTGCGAACGACTGGTGGTACTGCAAGAGAGTAATGTTTGAATTGAGATTTTGGAGGTGGTGCAGTTTCTGATGATGACAAGGTCTAGGGTGTGTGTGATCATGGCAGTGGGTGGCTGTGGTGTTGAGGATAAAAAGATCATTAGGCTTAGGAACATAAGAAACTGTGTGTCAGAGTGTTTATGGTTCGCTCAAGTGGATGCTAAAATCACCACTGATGATAACAGAAGAGAGCAGAGAAAGACTATAACCAAGAGTTAATATCTTTTCTGAACAAGAGAGTTGAATGGAAGGTTGGGAGATAAAGACACAGCTGAATTCCGTGGGCATCAGAGAAGAAGGAGTTTTGCAAGGGCAGGGAAGGAATGGTCTGAAAGTGGCATTTAGGAACAAGGGGAATACGTCCCCATTATCTGGTGCTGAGGTATGTAGGGTCTTGGAGAACAATATCTGCATACTTGGGGAACTGTCCTCAGAGGCAGGCAGGTTTCATTCAAGGCAAAGAGGTAAAGGGAACATTTTAAGAAGTGATTGGGAATCAGGGGAATATAAATGTTTGTGTGATAGATGAGTCTATTGCTCTTATGCAAGGGTTACAAACATGTCCCTTCCTGTGGATTAAAACAGTGCCCAGGAACTCCATCCCTGTCTCTGACATCTTGGCTTGTGGGAGTCAGCGAGAGGCAAACAGCCAGGCCTGGACACAGTTCTTAATTTCTTCTGAAGCAATAGCATTCTGTGCAGGCGCCATCATGAGCGTTTTTGCACTAAGCCTCCAGCGTGTAGTCTCCTGATGGTGAATCAAGCCTCCAACAGCATGACAGTGACATGGGCTCCAGGTTTTGCTGCGGCTGCAACAACCAGGTTGCTAATTAGGCCCAATTGTGAGGGTAGTTTTTGTGCTTTGGACACCTGTCCACTAGGAACTGGACTGAGACTACCAACTCATTTCCCACAGGTCACGGAACAGCTGTCAGATGGTATAATTTGGTCGAGTTCATTTGGAGCTGCTTGCAGAGGCTCTCTGAAGCATTATGCTCTACATAATATGCATGATTAATGCTTGTTTATTTGGACAATCCTGTGTTGTAACTAAAGTGGTGGCCTATTTTATGCCAGTTATAATATACCATTCCATTCATGGGATGGAGTTCCATTGAGGGTACGAAGTAGAGTGATAATGTTCAATCCATTTGCTAGGGAACCAACTCATTGCAGCCATTCTGCAAGCTGCTTGCTCCATTTGAGCGATGATACTATGCTTCACTCTTCTGATGAAGGGATTTGGGCTCATTTCCATTCTAAAGGGTAGATTGAAAACATATCTGAAAACAGTGGTAATTTTGACAGCAGGGATGTCTTACCCCAACCTCTGCCTGTAGGAAAAAAATGCAGCATGTTCTCTGTCCTGAAGGGAAAGTCTTGCCTGCCTTAGACTTAATTGCTATTTATAGTGTTAGAAAACTTGGTCTTGTATACTCCAGAGGCTGCCCCTCCCCCGCCCCCCACATACACACAGAAGCTGTTTGTTTGTTTTGCAAATGAGAAAGGGCAGTGAACTGAAAATCCTGGTTTAAGTTTGGCCTCTGCTTCTAATTGGGCGTGACCTTGGACAAGTATCTAGGCTCTCTCTGTTGCCTTTTTAAAATGTTGGGGCTGGTTAGGTGGCCCCTTGGGTTCCTTTCAACTGCACCATCCTGTGATCTTGTGATTGTGTTTAGTTAGAATTAGGTTCCATGGAAGGAGCCCTGGTAACACAGTGCTTAAGCTCTCGGCTGCTAACCAAAACATCGGCGGTTCCGTGGGAGAAAGATGTGGCAGTCTGCTTTTGTAAAATTACAGCCTTGGAAACTCTGTGGGGTAGTTCTCCTCTGTTCTATAGGGTCGTTATGAGTCAGAATTGACTCAACAGCACACCACACCGGGTTGCATGGCAGCGACATTCCAGAAGCCAGTGCTGGCTCCATCTTTCCGCCTCATGTCTTATTACATTAGACTGAACCCTGGGTGCAGGTCCCAGGGTGCATGGTGGCTCAGAGGGAGTCAAGTGTATGTGTGGATATTTTGTTTATCCTAAACATATTTTAAGCAAAAGTATGTTTTTGGCCTGTTTTGTCTTTGGTGCCCCCAGTGCCCGCTTTTTTGCCTTTTTCTTCCTGTGAGTAATCTTCCTCTTCTACCTTTCTATTTCTTCTCAGTAAGGTTGTTGATTATCAGTCAATTAGATCTTCATAAGTGTTCAAATTAGTGTGCTTCTTCTTGTGGGGATCTATATCTACATGTATGAATGTTATTATACATACATTTGTAACGTAATGAATGCTGACTGTATGCTTGACCATGGTCATTTCATTTAATCGGTACAACAGTCTTGTGCAGGAGGCACTATTATCTTTATTTAATAAATGTAGAAACCAAAGCTTAGAGAGTTTAATCAGAACCAAATCTATCTCTTCTTAGTTTCCACAGTGACTCCAGAAATGGGCAGAAAGACTTTATCACTCTAAAGTGACTTTATCACACTTTCAGGTTGCAACCAGCAGTAATGGTAGAGTTTCTGGAACCCCTGACACTAACTCTATAAACTATTATTTCCTGAATACTTTCAACTTATGAATCTCTTTCACAGTCACTTGTAATCTTAATAAATCCCCTTAAGAGCTTTTAGAATATTTGCTATTTTTGCATGGATATTTTACAAAAATGATTTTAGGTTAAAGTGTTTTGATTTAGGAGAGTATATTATATACGATTGGATTATGAAGTTCATTTAAACTTTAATTGTAATGAATTCATACTATATAAAGGAAAATTTCTTTTTTATATGTGGTATACATGGATTAATTTACTTTAAATTAATTATGTGATGAAAATATGATCTGTTGATAAATTATTAAAGGATATATTACTTTTGGCTTAAGTTACTTAATATATATTTACTTGAATATAAAAGTTTAATTTTATTTTATAGCACCAAAATAGATAAAAATGTTTTTATGACTGTTGCAATTCTTACATTTCTGACTTAAAATCATTTAGTTTATTTTTCATAATTTGTGTTTTATTTCTAAGAGATAAAATGAGATGGAATGCTTTAGCCTGCTTTCCAATTCAAAGTAGTACATTTGTAGTGTGCTTAGTCTTTTTTTCCAACAAATGCAAGAGAAATTGACAGTTATTTTACCATTTAGAAATTATTTTCTTTAAAGGATTTTAGAGACAACTTGATGTGCTTTTTAAGGATTATAAACAAATGATTGCAACCTATTGATTGGGTAAAAAATCTTTGTATAATTGACAGAACTATTTTCATTTTAATGCTCTTCATATCAACTTGTATTTTTTGTTTTAGTGGCTGGTCTTTAATTATAAATGAAATAATATATAACTAAGAATGACAGCCTCTAAAGCTGCATAATAGTCAAAACCTCAAGGCAGCAATTAGTATTTAGTGAAATAAGTGACTGAATAACTAAGACTTCAGCAAAAATCTTTACTCTCTGTCTTGCTTGTTTAACTCATGCTCACAGACTTTCAAATCATTCTATTTAACTTGGAAAATGATTTAGATTAATATTTCATACATTGATATTTTTTAAAAAATAGAAATGGAACTAGTGCCATTCATTATTGTCTTTAACTCATAGTGGTTTGAAAAACATCCGTTGGGAAACAAACACTGCTGTGGTTGGCCATGTATTTTACTCTCCTGTAAGGCACACCTGCTGTGCAGTCAGCTGTAAGAAGAAAATCTGAATACAGGCATGGAGGTTTTCCTTATTTCCCAATTCCTGTTTTCTCTTCCTCTTTCTTGATCAGTTTGCATGACCTAGAGCAGCCAGGAAGATGATAGTGAAGCAGGGCCAGTTGTTATTAAAGCATCTTTCCCTTTCCTGCAGCCCAGGGAGCCCAGAGTTGTACCTCTGTTGCCCCGTGTGTCTACTGGTCTGGCTTCCTCAGGCTTTCACTCCTCCCCTCACCCCAGCCTTTTTTTTTTTTTTTTTGCATGTACTCTCCCAAAGGCCAACTTCTGTTTTCCCGGGTGACAACCAAGAAATTAGGTAAACTGATTCTAAAGAATATGCATGTAGTCAAAATGTTACCAAGAAAGGGCAAAGATCTCTGACCCATGGCTTTCAGAGAACAATATTTTAATCTAGAGACTTGCCTATCTGTGGGCTCTACTATCCCCAGACCACAGTTAGAGGGACTGCTTTTGCCCTCCTCTGCGATGAGGTGTCCTTGAGGTCAACGAGATGTTCCTACCCAACAGCCTCAGCCTGCTTCTAGGGCTTGTGCAGGCCTTTACTCTGAGATTATTATCCCAAGGGTGCATCCTGCTGTTGCTTGGCCTGAGAAGTGGCTGTGGTACTCTTTGGGGTGGTGGAAGACAGAACCTGGACATGGTGGTTCAGGTGAAAAATGTGTATACGAGGCCTGCCTGAGTGTGAGAAGGAGCAGAGTGTGAAAAGAGAAGGAGGGTTGGCAGTGACAGAGGGGTCAACTCTACCTTTACCACCATATTTTGGTGTGGAACCTGGCCTTCCAAGTTGTTTTGATGTTATATTTAACTAGGTATAGAACACACTTAATTGAACATTGTGCTAGCTTGATTTTAAATATTTGGGCTTTTGTACTCTTGCCCTGGGCTCCACAAATGTTAGGGTAGGCCTTTCTGTAGAAACTGTTTAGGGAAAGGTCAATCCCTGTGTTATTCCTCAAATGTCACCATCTCTACATCTGCTCAAGTAGAGAACAGACTCATTTCTTCCCGTGCAGGAAGCAGCTTAATACCCAGACCTGGGACAGAAAAAGTGTCACAGAGAATTTTTGTTAAGAAACTGGGGAACCACTGAAGGAGAGTGATGAATCCTCTTTGTTGCATTTTGAAGAAATAAATGGGCTTCAGTTTAAGTAAAAGTAAACCTATTCCGACACCTTAAAAGATCTTACTCTTTTACAAAAATACTATTTTAGCCCTGTAACAACTGCAAAAATATAATCAGTTTTGCTGCATTTCTCTGATTAAATTTCACAGTCGATTCTCTTGAAATTGTTTTATGAGATTTCAGAAAAGATTGGTTGTGTTTTTTGAACAAGTTAACCATGAAATGATTAAAATTTGAATAAATAAGGTTTTCTGTCAGCCAAAGAAATGCTATAGTCTTAATCTAGATCCCTTATGGTCTCCTTCCAAATATTTGCTGTAAAACACTGTATAACAACCATAAAAATGTTCAATTCTTTTTACTCAGTAAGTCACACTTTTGAAAATCTGTGCTAAGCAAATTAAATTTGTAATTATCACTTGATTTACATTATCACTTGCTGAAAGTATTATTAAAATAATAATTGGAAGAATGTAGAAATGAAAAATTCTCAAAATATTTTAAATTAAAGATGTGATATAAAATTTATGTGCAATATGCAGATGACACAACCTTACTTGCTGAAGTGAAGAGGACTTGAAGCACTTACTAATGAAGATCAAAGACCACAGCCTTCAGCATGGATTACACCTCAACATAAAGAAAACAAAAATCCTCACAAATGGACCAATGAGCAACATCATGATAAATGGAGAAAAGATTGAAGTTTTCAAAGATTTCATTTTACTTGGATCCACAATCAACACCCATGGAAGCAGCAGTCAAGAAATCAAAAGACACATTGCATTGGGAAAATCCGCTGCAAAAGACCTCTTTAAAATGTTCAAAAGCAAAGATGTCCACCCTGAAGACTAAGATGCGCCTGACTCAAGCCATGGTATTTTCAATTGCATCTTATGCATGTGAAAGCTGGACAATGAATAAGGAAGACCAAAGAAGAATTGAGGCCTTTAAATTGTGGTATTGGTGAAGAATATTGAATATACCCTGGACTGCCAGAAGAACGAACGAACAAATCTGTCTTGGAAGAAGTGCAGCCAGAATGTTCCTTAGAACAAGGATGGCGAGACTACATCTTACATACTTAGGACCTGTTGTCAGGAGGGATCAGTCCCTGGAGAAGGACATCATGCTTGGTAAAGTACAGTGTCATCGGAAAAGAGGAAGACTCTCAATGAGGTAGATTGATACAGTGGCTACAACAATGGTCTCAAGCATAACAACCATTGTAAGGATGGCGCAGGACTGGGCAGGGTTCTGTTTGTTGTGCATAGAGTCGCTATGAGTCCGAACTGACTCGTTGGCACCTAACAACAACAACAATGTGAAAAATATAAGAATATTTTCAAAAAGGCTGAAAGGAAAGATATACAGTAAAAACAAAACAAAACAAACCGCATTACCGTCAGATTCCAACTCATAGCAACCCTGCAGAACAGAGTACAACTGCCCCACAGGGCTTCCAAGGAGCAGCTGGTGGATTTGAACCGCCGACCTTTTTGGTTAGCAGCTGAACTCTTAACCACTGCATCACCATGGCCCCACTGAAATTTTGTATACAGATTTTTACTTTTCTGTTAATTAAAAAATTTTAATTTACATAAGACTTGATATACAAGTAGATTAAACAGTCAAAAAGTTCTGCAAGATTTAATACATAAAATAGCAGTCCCCTCAGTTCTTCTCCCTCCCCTCCACCACCTTGTTCCCAGGAGGTAAAAACTTCAGTTGTTTTCTTTTGATATTTGCCTCCTGATATCTATAAATGTCATGCTTATACTGTAACTAGTTGGAAAGAACTGGACAGTAAAGGCTTTTTTTTGTTTTTTTTTTTTGGTTTATAGTCTCATTGGAGCTCTGGTAGCACAGGGGTTAAGAGTTTAGCTGCTAACCAAAAAGCTGTTTGAATCTACCAGCTGCTCCTTGGAAACCCTATGCAGCAGTTCTAACCTGTCCTATAAAGTTGCTATGAGTCGGAATCCACACGGTTAAAAAAAAAAAAAAGGTCTTACTGGAGTCCCAAAAAAAAAAAAAAAAAAATTTTTTTTTTCCCCAGAAGAATACAAATGGTTAAGTGTGTTTAGCTGCTAACTGAGAGGTTGGAAGGTTGAGTCCACCCAGAAGTGTCTCTAAAGAAAGCCCTAGATATCTATTTCTAAAAAATAAAAAATAGGCCATGGAAAACCCTATCAGAGCACAATTCTTCTCTGACACACACGGGGTCGCCATAAATTGGAATCGACTCCGCAACTGGTAAACCAGTAACATTGAGGAATATAAGAATTTGGCTTTTTTTTTTTTTTGTCAGTGGGTACCCTCTCAGCTATTTCTCTGCCCCATTCTCTTACTATAGTTGTATTTAAGTCACTATTCTTTGCTTAAACTACTGTGACCGTGTAACTAAATATACACAGCTGAGCCTTGTAGTATGCCATAATTACATTTCCATTTTGGTACCACCTTTTTTTTTTTCTCCATAGCCTTAATGATTGTTGTCTCTTTTCATTCACTTCACTATTATATACCAAAAACAAACAAACAAAAAACCAAATATTGCCATCAAGTTGATTCAGACTCAAATAGTGCCCTGAAGGACAGAGAACAACTGCCCCATAGAGTTTCTAAGGCTGTAAATCTTCGTGGAAGCTGACTGCCACATCTTTCTCCCTTGAAGCTGGTGGGCTCCAACTGCTGACCTTTGCTTCGCTTTAACCACTGAGCCGCCAGTGTTTCTCTCACTATTTATGCATCCATCACCAATTTATCCCTAACCCCGCCACCAGAAATTTAAAGTTTCTCTCAGTACTTTCAAACATATCACGTGCTCTTGTTTCCTCAGTTTTGCCTTCTTTTGTTTATTTTTTGCTTTTACATTTATTTGCATTTTATTTTAAGCTGAATTTACTCCCAAGCCATAGTTTCTTCATTTTCTTCTGGGACATACAACCTCTTCTTCTAGTTAGGAAGAATGTATTCCTTCTTGGTAAGGATCATCTCAGTGTGGCAGGGGGAGCTCATGTATGGGTTAATGTGACCATGAGCTTGGTAAGTGCAGCAGCACATTTTCGGGAATTTGTTCACCTGGATGTGTTCAATGAGCAGAGAATCTACACCTAAACCCTTAAGTTCAGCATTCCTCTCTGCATTTTAAGCATGTGTAGCAAAAATTCAGCACTCTTTTTGTGTGACCAACACTGTGCCTGGGCACACCTACCAACTCCACCATAGTAAAGTCAAATGGCACACATTGCTTCTGCAAAGCGACATCTTTCAGATACTTGGTTTTTCAGATATGTATACCCTTGATGGCCTGGGTAGTTTCACGGGTGTTGTTAAAATGGACCCAAAGGTTTGAATCTCTTGATTTGTATGATTTTGTGGGTTTTTTTCTGGGTTAAGTGAGTAGAGAATCATTTTCAGCTGGGTGACTTCAGGTTGCTTAACCAGAAGAGCCTATTTTGTCTTCTGAAAGAGATCTCTTCCAGAGCTTCTGCATTCCTGGGTCAGTCTGGGTGGATTGCTCCTTTGTCTCAATGCATAGTTACCCCCAAGGTTTCTCCTTCACCACATCCCGGGAATTACCTCTATTCTCTCTTGTGTTGGAGCTCTACTTCCTGGATAGTATGTATTAAGAGGTTTGATCATTTTGGAGGAGCATATCTTTCAGTAGCTTTCTGAGAAAATGCACGAGAGGTAATTTTTAAAAAAGCTTGCATGTTTGAAAGCTTTTTACTACTCTCCCATACTTTATTGACTATTTGGCTAGGTGAAGCTAGCCTGGGAATATTTTTCCGTTAGAAGTTCAAAGGCATTTCTCTATTGTTCTCTAGCTTCCAGTTTTGCTCTTGAGAAACCCAATGCCGATGTAATTTCACATCTGTCTTAGGCTGGTTTCTCTAGAGAAGTAATACATATATATTGCTGTCATCATCGTTGTAGAGTCAGTTCTGACTCATAATGACCCTATGCACAACAGAACGAAACAGAGTCCGATCCTGCGGCATCCTCACAATTGTTGCTATGCTTGAGCCCATTGTTGTAGCCTCTGTGTTAATTCATCTTGCTGAAGGTCTTCCTCTTTTTCGCTGACCCTCTGCTTTACCAAGCATGATGTCCTTCTCCAGGGACTGATCCCTCCTGACAACATGTCCAAAGTATGTCAGATGTAGTCTTGCCATCTTGCTTCTAAGGAACATTCTGGTTGTATTTCTTCCAAGACAGATTTGTTTGTTCTTTTGGCAGTCCATGGTATTTTCGATATTATTCACCAACACTACAGTTCAAAGGCCTCAATTCTTCTTTGGTCTTCTTTATTTCTTGTCCAGCTTTCACATGCATATGAGGTGATTGACAGCACTATGGTTTAAGTCAGGCGCACCTTAGTCCTCAAGGTGACATCTTTGCTTTTCAACACTTTAAAGAGGTCTTTTGCAGCAGATTTGCCCAATGCAATGCATCTTTTGATTCCTTGACTGCTGCTTCCATCAGTGCTGATTATGCATGCAAATAAAATGAAACCCTTGACAACCTCAATCTTTTCTCCATTGATCATGATGTTGCTTATTGGTCCAGTTGTGAGGATTTTTGTTTTCTTTATGTTGAAATGTAATCCATCCTGAAGGATGTGGTCTTTGATTTTCATCAGTATGTGCTTCAAGTCCCCTTTGCTTTCAGCAAGCAAGATTATGTCATCTGCATATCACAGGTTGTTAATGAACCTTCCACCAATCCTGATGGCACGTTCTAAGTATAGTCCAACTTCTTGGATTATTTGCTCAGCATATAGATTGCATAGGTATGGTGAAAGGATACAAGCCTGACGTACACCTTTCCTGATTTGAAACCATTCAGTAGCCCTTGTTCGTCTGGAACCACTGCTTCTTGATATATGTACAGATTCCTCATGAGCACAGTTAAGTGTTCTGGAATTCCCATTCTTCACAATATTATCTATAATTTGTTATGATCTGCACAGTCGAATGCCTTTCCATAGTCAATAAAACACACGTAAACATTTTTCTGGTATTCTCTACTTTCAGCCAAGGTCTATCTGGCATCAGCAATGATATCCCTTATTCCACATCCTCTTCTGAAAAAGTCTAGATACTTTCTTATTAATACTGTCCCATTCCATGTCTTCTTCTGAATCCAGCTTGCATTTCTGGCAGTTCCCTGTTGATGTACTGCTGCAATCACTTTTGAATTATCTTCAGCAGAATTTCACTTGCGTGTGATATTAATGATTTTGCTCAATAATTTCCATATTCTGTTGGATCATCTTTCTTTGGAACGGGTACAGATATAGACCTCTTCCAATTGGTTGGCCAGATATCTGTTTTCCAGATTTCTTGGCATAGATGAGTTAGCACCTCCAGCGCTGTATCCATTTGTTGAAACATCTCAACTGGTATTTCGTCAATTCCTGGAGTCTTGCTTTTTGCCAGTGCTTTCACTGTGGCTTGGACTTCATCCTTAGGTACCATTGGTTCTTGATCATAAGCCACCCTCTAATATGGTTAATCACTGACCAATTCTTTTTGGTACAGTGACTCTGTATATTTCATTTTCTTTCAATATTTTACCCATATAACCCTTCAATATTTCAACTAGAGGCTTGAAAATTTTCTTCAGTTCTTTAAGCTTGAGAAATGCTGAGAGTTTTCTTCTCTTTTGGTTTTCTAACTCCAAGTCTTTGCAGATTTCATTATAATACTTTACTTTGTCTTCTTGAGCTACCCTTTGAAATCTTTTGTTCAGCTCTTTTAGTTCATCAGATTACCATATCTTTTTCCTGCAGAGCAGCTGGTGGGTTCGAACCACCAACCTTTTGGTTAGCGGCCAAGCATTTTAACCACTGCACTGCCAGGGCTCCCTCATTCTGCTTGGTTAATGGCAAATCCAAGTCTTATATTTAGGTTTTACTACATTCCCTGAGAGGAAAAGTTGTTATTAAGGCCAGGTGATTATTATTTTTTAGAACTGGGGTAAAAGAAATACATAAACCGGTTCCTTTAACATTTATAGCATAAATAATGTCTCACTGGTCTTTGAGTAAAGATGGCTTCTGTGCTGTTACTACTGCCTTAGCTCCATCTTAATTTAAGTTCATTATGTCCATCTAGTCCCATTTTTAAGTAAAAATTACCCCCTGTAACAGGGTGAGGTTAAAAAAAATATGACTTTATTATTAGTGTTGTTATAATACTATCTGTATAGCACTTTATAGGTTATGGAATGATCTCATTTAATCCTTATTACAACCTTATATGATATGGAAGATTGTATTCTCCAAAGATGGAAAAGATGCTCTTCTTATAAGGTAATGTTGACATTTCTCTATCCAGGGGTGGGTTGACCTTTGTTACTGCCTCTTACCAATAGAGTATGTGGAAATGACACTATGCGACTTGCAAAGCTTGGTCATTAAAGGCAATACTGATGTCACCTGGCTCTCTCTCTCAGGACATGCTCCATTAGAGCCACCATGTAATAAGTCTGGTTACCTTGAAGCCACCACGCTGGAGAGACCATGTGGAGAGGCCATATAGAGACACAGAGAGATGCTGATGTTCCCAAGCAGATCCAGCTCCCAGCTGTTTTAGTTTTCTCAGCCCAGATATGAGTGAAGAAGCCTCCGAGGTGACCCCAACCACAGCCACTGCTTGACTGCAACCTTATGAGAGACTTGAGTTAGAACTGCCCAGCTGAGCTGTTTCCTAATTCTCGATTTGCAGAAGCTATGAGAGTTAATAATTATTGTTGCTTTAAGCTACTAAGTTTTGGAGTCATTGTTACATAGCCATAGTGACAGTTGTTGTTATTGTTAGTTGCCACCGAATCAGTTTTCACTCATGATGACCCCACGTATGCAGAGTAGAACTACCCCAGAGGGTTTTCAAGGCTGTGGCCTTTTAGAACCAGATCTCCTGGCCTGTCTTCTGAGGTGCCTCTGGGTGAGTTCGAACTGCCAACCTTTCAGCTAGTAGTTAAGTGATTAACCGTTCACGTCACCTAGGGACTCCGTAGTGACGGTACCATATGACATTCTTATTATCCCTACTCAACTATTAAGAACATTGGGATTCAGAGTCCAGCTGAAACTCTTATCAAGTGGCAGAGCTGGGTTATGCACTCATGTCTTTGACTGTAACTTTCATGTTACTTCTGCTTTACTCTGCTATAGGTTAAGGTACAGGAACACATCTGAGTTATATTCCCTTCCTTGATTTTTAGGAGTTCAATGAAATAAATTTGGAGTGATGACATCTTTCCTTCTAGAGTCTAGGATTCTTGTCCAACCACCCTCTAGCTGAACCGTAGCTAGCACAGCTACTCTTACTGTACTCTACAGCTGCTCACCTCTCAGGATTTACTACTTACAGTATTGTCTTTGTTCACCTGTGCCTCTGGCTTTGATCAAGTTTCAGAAGCCATGAAGTGGCATTACTTTAAGGCTGTCATGGGGAAGGATCTTCTTGAAGGGAAGAGGGACATTTTGCTGTATTGTGTGGGCTGCTCATTTAAACCCATGATAGCCTGGCACCCGTGTCCTAGTGAAACAATTCAATGAGCTTGTGAGTGGGGGCAGAGAGCCAGTCCAACAGATGGTTGTGAGAGAAGAGACCAAACACTGTATGATCATCAAGTGTGCTTGCCCAGGGCAGGAGTCCCTGCCAGTAAGGTCCAAATGCCTGCCCTTAAAACTGGAGTCTTATTTTTATGACTGTGCTTAAAATAGAAAAATGCAGGGAAAAAATCAACAAGAACAACAAATTTCTTATTTGAGCTGGGAATCGAGAAGAGAAATGAGCCATGGTAGAAATGACCTTTTGAGAGTCAAAGTGCTTGGTCATAAGGCACTTTACTGTGGAGCTTTTTTCTCTTCTTTACTCATCTGATATCACACACATACATGCACACATGCAATAGGAGCATATTGGTTATTCTGTTTTGTAACCTGCTTTTTTCACCTAAAATCGTGACCACCTTTCTAGGATGATAAACATTTTATTACATCATTTTCAGTGGTTGCATAGTATTCCATTGCATAGATTTACATTTAATAAATCTTCTGTTTTTGGATCTCCAGCATGTTATCATTTTTTCTATTATAAACATACCAAATAAACATATTAGTAGCTAAAATTTTGTGCATGCCTGTGATGAATTTAGGGCTAATGCCCAGAAGAGGACAAAGAAAAAAATGTATTTCCAGGATTTTTGATGCTTCTGCCAAATTGCCACTCAGAAGGCAACTTTCAGTTGCATGACAGTCTGATGTCTCTGCAGTTTTTACAACACTAGAAATTACCATAAACCTTACACAATTTGTAGGTAAAAGATACATTACCTTTGCTTTTATAATTTGCGTTTCTTTGGCCTAAGAATGTCGGGTAAGATTTATAATAGATTATGTAAAATTGGCTCATTATAACTTAGAAAAGGAATCAGGGTGTATCAGGCATCAATAAGAATGGCTCACATTCATGACAAGTTGATGTTAGCTGCCATCCAGTTGCCCCCAATTCATGGGGACCCCATGCATGACAAAACAAACAAGTTCAAGACAAGATTCAGAAGAGGATGTGGAATGAGGAATATCATTGCTGATGTTAGACGGATCCTGACTGAAAGCAGAGAATACCAGGAATACGTTTACCTGTATTTAATTGACTACACAAAGGCATTTGACAGCGTAGATCATAACATTGCTGATAATGGAAATTCTAGAACACTTAATTGTGCTCATGTGGAACCTGTACCAATTGTTTGAACAGGAGAAGGGGATACTGCATGGCATAAAATTTGAAAAGGTGTGTGGTGCGGTTATATTCTTTCACCTTACCTATTCAAACTATATGCTGAACAAATAATTCAGGAAGCTGGGTTATATGACGAAGAATGTGATATCAAGACTGGAGAAAGACTCATTAACAACCTGTAATACTCAGCTGACACAACCTTTCTTGCCAAAAATGAAGATGACTTACTGATGAAGGTGTGGATTACACCTAAAATTAAAAAAAAATGAAAATCCTTATAACTGGACCAATAAACAACATGATAAGTGGTGAAGAAACTGAAGTTGTCAAAGATTTCTTTCTTGCATCAATAATCAACGCCTATGAAAGCAGTAGTCAAGAATCAAATGACACACTGCATCGGGCAAATCTGCTGTAAAAGACCTCTTTAAAGTGTTAAAAAGCAGAGATGTCACTTTGATGACTAAGATTGCCTGACCCAAGCCATGGTCTTTTCAGTTGTCTCATATGCATGTGAAAGCTGGACAATGAAAAAGGAAGAATTGACACATTTGAATTAGGGCGTTGGTGAAGAATATTGAATACATTATGGCCTGCCAGAAGAATGAACAAATCTGTCTTGTTATATAGCCAGAATTCACCACAGAAGAGAGCTGGCAAGACTTTGTCTCGCTTACTTCGGACATGTCGTCAGAAGGGACCAGTTGCTGGAGAAACATATCATGCTTGGTAAAGTAGAGGGTCAGTGAAAAAGAGGGAAACCATCAACGAGATGGATTGACACAGTGGTTATAACAATGGGCTCAAACATAACAACCATTGTGAGTTTTGCACAGGACCAGGCAATGTTTCCTTCTGTTATACATAAAGTCCCTAAAGTTGGAGCCGACTTGGCAGCACCTAATAACAACAATCACTACTTATAATAAGCATGTACTACTTTTTTCGGCAAAAAGAAAAAATTGATGAGTTTATTTTTTAATTAACTTTTGAAACAATCACAAAGTTATAAGAAGTTGAAAATACAATGAAAGTAACTTAAAAAAAAAAAAAAACCCTGAGCGAATTGAGACTAAGTTGCTGATCTGATGCTAATTGAAAGTTGGAAGTTTGAGTCCACCCAGAGACACCTTTTTTATTGTGCTTTAGGTGAAAGTTTATAGCTCAAGTTAATTTCTCATACAAAAATTTATATACTTATTGTTATGTGACACTAGTTGCAGTCCCTATAATGTGACAGAACACTCCCTGTTTCTACCCAGGGTTTCCTGTGTCCATTCAACTAGCTCCTGTCCCGTTCTGCCTTCTCATCCCTCTTCCAGACGGGAGCTGTCCGCTTAGTCTCATGTATCTACTTAAACTAAGAAGCACATTCTTCATGAGTATCATTTTATGTCTTATAGACCAGTCTAATCTTTGTCTGAAGAGTTGGCTTTGGAAATGGTTTTAACCCTGGATTAGCACAGAGTCCAGGGTCCCTGTCTTTGAGGGCTCCTCTAGCCTCAGTCAGACCATTAAGTCTGGTCTTTTTACGTGAATTTGAGTTCTGTACCACGCTTTTCTCCTGCTCTGTCAGGGACTCTCTGTCAGGGAGGTTATTGGTGGTAGCCGGCACCATCTAGTTCTTCTGGTCTCAGGCTAATGGAGTCTCTGGTTTATGTGACCCTTTAGGCTCTCGGGCTAATATTTTCCTTTTGTCTTTGGTGTTCTTCATTCTCCTTTGCTCCAGGTGGGTTGAGACCAATTGATGCATCTCAGATGGCTGCTTGCAAGTTTTTAAGACCTCAAATACCACTCACCAAAGTAGGATGCAGGACATTTTCTTAATAAACTTTATTATGCCAGTTGACCTAGATGTTCCCCAAAACCATGGTCCTCAGACCCTTGCCCCTGCTACTCTGTCCCTTGAAATGTTTGGTTGTATTCAGGAAACTTCTTAGCTTTTGGTTCAGTCTAGTTGTGCTGACTTCCCCTGTATTGTGTGTTGTCCTTCTGTTCACCAAGATAATTCTTGTCTACTATCTAGTTAGTGAATTTCCCTCTCTCTCCTTCCCCACCCTTGTAACAATCAAAGAATGTTTTCTTCTGTGTTTAAACCTTTTCTTGAGTTCTTATAATAGTGGTCTCATACAATATTTGTCCTTTTGCGATTGACTAATTTCACTTGGCATATTGTCTTCCAGATTTGTCCATGTTGTGAGATATTTTTAGAATTCATCATCGTTCTTTATCATTGCGTAGTATTCCATTTTGACGGCACTGGGTTATTATTCCATTGTGTGTATATACCATAATTTGTTTATCTACTCATCTCTTGGAAACCCTGGTGGTGTAGTGGTTAAGTGCTACGGCTGCTAATCAAAGGGTTGGCAGTTCGAATCCGCCATGTGCTCCTTGGAAACTCTCTGGGGCAGTTCTACTCTGTCCTATGGGGTTGCTATGAGTTGGAATCGACTCATTGGCACTGGGTTTGGTTTTTGGTTTTATTCATCTGTTGATGGGCACCTAGGTTGTTCCCTTTTTTAAATTTTTTTGGTATTGAGAACAGTACCGCAATGAACATGGGTGTGCATGTATCTATTCATGTTAGGGCTCTTATTTCTCTAGGATATATTCCAAGGAGTGGATCATATAGTACTTCTATTTCTAGCTTTTTAAGGAAGTGCCAAATCAATTTCCAAAGTGGTCATACCATTTTGCATTCCCACCAGCAGTGTATAAGTGTTCTGGTCTGTCCATACCTCTCCAACATTTATTATTTTGTGTTTTTTGGGTTAGTGATAGCCTTGGGCTCTTCTTTGGTGAAGTGCCTGTTTATATTCTTCGCTCATTTTTTAATTGGGTTATTTGTTGTTGAGGATTTGCAGTACCTTGTTGATTTTAGATATTAGACCCTGATCAGATATGTTGTGGCCAAATATTTTTTCCCAGTTTGTAGGCTGTCTTTTTACTTTTTTGGTGAAGTCTTTGGATGAGCATAAGTGTTTGATTTTTAGGAGATCCTATTTTCTCTTCTGGTGTTTGTGCATTGTTAGTTATGGTTTGTATTCTGTTTATGCCATATATTAGGGCTCCTGGCTTTGCCCCTATTTTTTCTTCCATCATCTTTATTGTTTTAGGTTTTATATTTAGGTCTTTGATCCATTTTGAGTTAGTTTTTGTACATGGTATAAAGCATGGTTCTTGTTTCTTTTTTTTTGCAGATGGGTATCCAGTTATGCCAACAGCATTCATTAAAGAGACTATCTTTTCCCCATCTAACAGACTTTGGGCCTTTGTCATACATCAGCTGCTCATAAGTGGATGAATTTATGTCTGGATTCTCAATTCTGTCCCATTGGTCTATGTATCTGTTGTTGTACCAGGCTGTTTTGACTACAGTGGCAGCATAATAGATTCTAAAGTCAGGTGGTATAAGGCCTCCCACTTTGTTCTTCAGTAATGCTTTAATTATCTGGGTCGTCTTCCCTTTCCATATGAAGCTGGTGATTTGTTTCTCCATCTCATTGAAAATGTCATTGAAATTTGGATCAGGATTGCACTGTACCTGTAGATAGCTTTGGGTAGAATTGACCTTTTCACAATGTTAAGTCTTTCAGTCCATGAGCCTGGTATGTTTTTCCACTTATGTAGGTCTCTTTTGGTTTCTTGCAGTAGTAGTGTCTTGTAGTTTTCTTTGTATAGGTCTTTTATGTCTCTGGTTAGATTTATTCCAAAGTATTTTATCTTTTTGGGAGCTATTGTAAATGGTATTGATTTGGTGATTACTTCTTCAAAGTTCTTTTGTTGGTGTAGAGGAATCCAACTGATTTTTGTACGTTTATGTTGTATCCTGATATTTTGTTGAAATCTTCTATTAGTTCCAGTAGTTTTCTTGTGGATTCTTTGGGGTTTTCTGTGTATAAAATCATATCATCTGTAAACAGGGATACTTTTACTTCCACCTTACTAATTTGGATGCCCTTTATTTCTTTATCTAGCCTAATTGCTCTGGCTAGGACCTCCATCATGATGTTGACTAAAAGTGATGATAAAGGGCATCCTTGTCTGGTTCCCGTTCTCAAGGGGAATGCTTTCAAACTGTCTCCATTTAGGATGAAGTTGGCTATTGGCTTTGTATAAGTGCCCTTTATTATGTTGAGGAATTTCCCTTCTATTCCTATTTTGCTGAGAGTTTTTATCATGAATTTGTGTTGGACTTTGTCAGATGGCTTTTGTGTATCAATTGATAAGATCGTGTGGTTCTGGTTTTTTGTTTTATTTTTGTGATGGATTACATCGACTGTTTTTCTAATGTTGAACCATTCCTGCATACCTGGTAGGAATTACTCTTGGTCATAGTGAATTATTTTTTTGATGTTGGTGAATTCTATTGGCTAGAATTTTGTTGAGGATTTTTGTGTCTATGTTCATGAGGGATATAGGTCTGTAATTTTCTTTTTTTGTGGTGTCTTTACCTGGTTTTGGTATCAAGGTTATGCTGGCTTCATAGAATGAGTTTGGGTGTACTCCATCCTTTTCTCTGCTCTGAAATACATTTAGTTGTACTGGTGTTAACTCTTCTCTGAAAGTTTGGTAGAATTCTCCAGTGAAGCCATCGGGGCCAGGGCTTTTGTTGTTGTTGTTGTTGGAGTTTTTTAATTACCTCTTCTTTTGTTATAGGTTTACTTAGTTTTTCCACTTTGGTTTGTGTTAGTTTAGGTAGGTAGTATGTTTCTAGAAATTTGTCCATTTCCTCTAGGTTTTCAAATTTGTTACTACACAGTTTTTTTTATGTATTCTGCTATGATTCTTTTAATTTCATTTGGGTCTGTTGTGATATTGCCCATCTCATTTCTTATTTGGATTATTTGCTTCCCCTCCGGTTTTTCTTTTGTAGGTTTGGCCAATGGTTTATCAATTTTGTTGCTCTTTTCAAAGAACCAGCTTTTGGTCTTGTTAAGTCTTTCAATTCTCTATCTCATTGTTTCTGCTCAAATTTTTATTATTTCCTTTCTTTTGGTGCCTGAAGTCTCCTTTTGCTACTCTCTGTTTGAGTTGTAGGGTTAATGTTTTGATTTTGGTCTTCTTTTTGGATGTGTGCATTTATTGCTATAAATTGACCCCTGAGCAATGCTTTTGCTGTGTCCCAAAGATTCTGGTAGGATGTGTTTTCGTTCTTATCTGATTCTGTGAATTTCTTTATTTTGTCCTTGATTTCTTCTATAACCCAGTAGTTTTTGAGCAAGGAGCTGTTCAATTTCCACATATTTGATTTTTTTCCATTGCTTTTTCTGTTATTGATTTCTACTTTTATGGCTTTATGATAAGAAAAGATGCTTTGTAATGTTTTGATATTTTGGATTCTTTTAAGCTTGCTTTGTGGCCTAACGTGATTTATTCTGGAGAATGTTCCTTGTGCATTGGAAAAGAAAGTATACTTGGGTGCTGTTGGGTGGAGCGTTCTGTATGTCTGAGAGAATGGGTTGGTTGATTGTGGTGTTCAGATCTTCCGTGTCTTTATTGAGCTTCTTCCTGGATGTTCTCTCCTTCACCAAAAGTGCTGTGCTGAAGCCTACTATTACTGTGGAGCTGTCTATTTCTCTTTTCAGTGCTGTTACAGTTTGTTTTATGCATTTTGGAACCCAGTCATTGGGTGCGTAAATATTTATTATGGTTATGTCCTCCTGGTGTATTGACTCTTAAATCATTACATAGTGCCCTTCCTTATCCTTTGTGGTGAATTTTGCTTTAAAGTTAATTTTGTCAGAGATTAATATTGCCACTTCTTCTCTTTTTCGATTGTTGTTTGCTTGATATAATTTTTTCCATCCTTTTGAGTTTTAGTTTGTTCGTGTCTTTAAGCCTAATGTGTGTCTCTTGAAGTCAGCATATAGATGGACCATGTTTTTTAATTCATTCTGCCACTGTCCATCTTTTTATTGGTACATTTAGTCCATTTACATTCAGAATAATTATCGATAGGTATTTTTTATCAGTTTAGTGCTGTCATTGTGATATATTTTTTTCTGTGTTGTTGACGGTATCTTTGTTCCACTTAATTTTCTGTGCCGAGTCATTTTTCTTTATGCGTTTTCATCTTTTTTATTGTTGACTTTGTATTTTCTTCTTTTGATGTGCAGGATTGTAAGTTTCCTTTGTGGTTACCTTAAAATTTACCTCTATTTTTCTGAATTTAAACCAATCTTTTATTTCTTGATATTCCCTTGACTTCTTATCCATATGAACGTTCTATGACTATGTTATTTAGTCCCTCTTTTTTGTTTTAATGTTGTCAACTTTTACATATTAACATCTCTGTTTCCCTATTCTCAGCGTTTTAACTTTGATTTATTTTTGTGACTTCCCTATCTGGGTTGATATCTGGTTGTTCTGTCCTGTGTTCTAGTCTTGGGTTGTTATCTGATACTATTGATTCTCTAACCAGACTACTCTCTTTAGTATGTCTTATAATTTTGGTTTGGTTTTTACAAATTCCCTTAACTTCTGTTTATCTGCAAATGCCCTAATTTTGGCATCATATTTGAGAGGCATTTTTGCTGGATGTATAAGTCTTGGTTGGCAATTTTTTTCCTTCAAGCCTTTATATATGTCATCCCATTGCCTTCTTGCTTGCATAGTTTCTGCTGAGTAGTCAGAGTTTAGTGTTATCAGCTCTCCTTTGTAGATGACTGTCAAGGAATGAATTGTGTCCCCCCAAAGTATCTGTCAACTTGGCTAGGTCATCATTCCCTGGTATGATTGTATGATTGTCTACCATTTTATCTTCTGATGTGATTTCCCTATATGTGGTAAATCCTATTACTATGATGTAATAAGATGGATTAGTGGCAATTATACTGATGAAGTCTACAAGATTAGGTAGTGTCTTAAGACAATCTCTTTTGAGATATAAAAGAGAGAAGCAAACAGAGAGACATGGAGACCTCATACCACCAAGAAAGAAGTGCCAGGAGCAGGGTGTGTCCTTTGGACCTGAGATTCCTGTACTAAGATGCTCCCAGACCAAGGGGAGACTGATGCATAGTGAAAACCTTCCTCCAGAGCTGACAGAGAGTTTTCTCCTGGAGCTGATGCCCTGAATTTGGACTTCTAGCCTACTGTACTGTGAGAGAATACACTTCTTTTTGTTAAAGCCATCTACTTCTGGTATTTCTGTTATAGTAGCACTAGATGACTAAAGCAATGACTTTTTGTTTATCCCCAGTCACTCTTAAAATTCTCTCTTTATCTTTGGTTTTGGTAACTTTGATTATAGTATGTCTTGGTGACTTTCTTTTGGGTTCCACCTTGTGTGGGGCTCAATGATCTTCTTGGATAGATATCTTCTTATCTTTCACAATATCAGGGAAGTTTTCTGCCAACAAATCTCCAACAATTCTCTCTGTATTTTCTGTTATCCCCCGTCTTGGTACTCCAATAACTTGTAGGTTATTCCTCTTGATCCCATGTAATTCTTTTTTTTTTTTAATTCTTAGGTTTTCTTCATTTTAAAAAACTCTTTTATCTGATTTTTCCTCAAAAAAAAAGTAGTGCCAAGTGCTATATGTTCAATCTCACTAATTCCGACTTCCATTGCCTCAATTCTTTTCCTCTGACTTTCTATTGAGTTGTCTAATTCTGAATTGTTATTGTTAATCTTTTGAATTTCTATTTGCTGTCTCTCTGTGGATTCTTGCAGCCTGTTAAATTTGTCATTTTGCTGTTGTGTAACCTTCTTAAGTTCCTCTATTGCTTTGTCTGTGTGTTCCTTGGCTTGATCTGCATTTTGCCTGATCTCCTTTCTGATCTCTTGAAGAATCTTTTGAATTCTATCTCTGGTAATTACAAGACTTTCTCTTCCTCCGGGAAGTTTCCTGGGTCTCTGTTTTGGTCAGTTGCTGAAACCATCATGGTCTACCTCTTTATGTGATTTGATATTGACTTTTGTTTCTGAGCCATCAATAAGTTATTGTATTTATTTATTCATTTTTTTTACTGTGTCCTAGCTTCTTGTTTTGTTTTGATATGCCCAAATAGGCTGGTTCTGTGAGCTACTTTGATTATTGATATCTTTGAAGCTCTCATGTCCTATCACCAGGTGGTTAGAGCTGCTACTAGGTATGTGAGCTCATGAGTCTGTGTACTTTTATTGCATGGATTTAGCTCAGGTGTCCAGGTCGTCGGTCACAATCCTAGGTGGGCAGGGCTACATAGGAGTGATTGGAG
Organism: Elephas maximus indicus; assembly: GCF_024166365.1. Taxonomy (NCBI): domain Eukaryota; kingdom Metazoa; phylum Chordata; class Mammalia; order Proboscidea; family Elephantidae; genus Elephas; species Elephas maximus. The sequence continues at coordinate 164,561,780 of NC_064819.1, forward strand.
CAGGCACAGGTATCTGTCTGCAGTAGGGGGTTATGTGCTGAGCAAGGTAGGGTACTGACGGCTGCCCCTGAGGGCCTGGGTGAAAGGTATGTCCCTGTTCCCTAGAGCACATAGATGGGTGGGTTTTGCAGCCAAACTTTGGGTGCTCAATGCTGTTGGTTGTAAGGACTAGGAGGCACCACTTATTCTCAGACCCTTGTTGTGGGTGGCTAGGTGGTGTGGGTGGAGCCACCAGTCCTTGGGCCTGTGATGTGGGTAGGTGAGGACCCTGATTAAAGGGCAAGGCTGTGTCGAATGTCATGAATCTGCTACTTCCCCTTAACTGTTGCAGTTGAAAATAGGCCTCAAGTGTGTACCCTATTGTACTATGCTAATGAGGGACTATGCTGTTGAAATGGGCCCACACAGGTCTAGGCAGGGGTTAAAGGCATTCAAAGTCCATGGACCCATTATACCTGTGCCTAGGCAAAGGGGCTGTGCCTGTACTGATGTCCTGGCTTATGGGAACTGGCAGATTATTTTTTCCTATTTGTTATTTGTATGTTAAGTTTCTCTCTCTCCAAAGCCAGAAGAATGGCTCAAGGGTATGTGAGGGGCTCCACTTCTTGCCCAGGGGGTGCGGCAGTCTACGAAGCCAGACTGGGACCGGAGCAGAGCCGTAGGGGACAGGTGAATGGTAGAGAGGTGCTTCCCAGAGGGGGAAGGGTTTTTCTAATCCTGCACGGTAGGTTAGCTGCTTGCACTTAACTTGTGTAGATCGAGTGCTGCTTCAACTTGGTTCTACAGGCTTGTGTAGACTCTCTGCCACCTGGTTCCTCCTGGCATGAAAAATGTATCCCAAGCAGTATTGCTTCTCTCAGCCCATGCATGCTGGCTGATCCAGCCTGCAGGATGCTGACCAGTTCAGATCTGGCAAATCCTCACTATTTCTGAACTGTCTCTCCCTCCTGCTGCCACTCAGTTCAACTCCTCAACTTTGTCTTTGATGTTCAGGGCTCCTAGATTGTCATATATAACCAATTCAGTTGTTTTTTCAGGTCTTTGTTGGAAGAGGGACCACAGGAAGTATCTGACTACTCTGCCATCTTGGCCCCACCTCTCCCCAGAGGCACCTTGAAAGAAATGCCTGGCAACCTACTTTCAAAATATCAGCCATTGAAAACCCTGTGGAGCACTGTTCTACTCTGACACACACGCAGTTGCCATATGTTGTCATCAACTTGATAGCAACTGGTTTACTGGTTTTTGGATGGAGTCAGTGTTTTAAAAAATATCAAGTGTGAGGGCCTTAAAGAGTTACAGTAATTCACTATGAAGTGCCAGTTTTAAGAATAGGTCAAACTGAGTTGTTAAATGGAGAAGTAGTGAGGATAATCGCCGCTTCTTGAAATAAGTCTTGTATAATGGGGTTCAATCTGTGAATTTTTTTGTAGTTTGAGCCCCAGTATTGATTAAGGCTGTGAAGATTTGCCAATTAGTGAATTTCAGCAGATGTCAAAACCTATGTAGCAAAGGTGCAAAAGTCAATTACCGCTCATTATCTTTTTGTTGTATAAATTCTTGTAATAAATTTTAGATGTTCAGTTGGATCAAATTGTGGGTCTCTGTTTTAGTTCTTTCTTTCCTCCCTCTGTAATTCATTTTTTTGTTTTTATATATTTAATTAATGCAGTCATTTATTTTCAATGGTTACTGCATATATTTGGCAGTGGAGGGGCCCTCTACCCTGCTAATACTTATAAGGTTCTTCCTTCAGAGAGTCTCGAATCAGTATCCCTAGGGGTAAGGGCCTTGCTCATGCAATGGGCACTTTACTAGATTTAAGGACCCTGGATTTAAGTTGGGTTTGAGTTAACATAGTGACTGTGCCATGGGGTTCCATAGGTGCTTTTCTTTGTGCTCAGGAAGATTAGGATTTTGGCAACAGAGGCCTAGTCAACAGCAGGCACAAAGGCATTTTGTAGGGCTGTAGGGAGTCCCTGGATAGCACAAATGGTTAAGTGTTTGGCTACTAGCTGATTAGTTGGTAGTTCAAACCTGCCCAAGGACACCTTGGAAGACAGGCCTGACAATCTGCTTCTGAAAGGTCACTGTCTTGAAGCCTCTATGGAACAGTTCTACTCTAACACACATGGGGTTGCCATGAGTCAGAATTGGCTCAATGGCAACTAATGAGTGAACCAGCTGCTCTTAGCAATGTGACCTCAGCATTCCACATGGCAACTGCTCTTCTTTTACATGTGAGACCATGCAGTGGGCCTGTGTATTGCACAGGGTAGAAATCTCTCCCCGGAGCCTTCTACAGAATAGGAGAAACCACCTGGTTGAGACATATAACCAATGGTCACAAGGTATGAATTTTTCCCCTGAGCCTAGTGTTAGTCATGGCTTATGCTGAAACTGAGATACATGATTTGATCTGAGACACACAGAAGATAGGTCCAGGCCAAGACATGTGATCCAGGACCACTTTATTGAGAGTCCCAACCCCATATTTCTATTCCCTAAATGCAAGTTATAGAAACTTCTTACTTAGACCTAGCAGGTCCAAAAATGAGTTGAGACAGCAGGAAAAGGCTTAGGTTTTATTGTGGTTAGGGGGTGGGGCAAGGGTGAGGGTTGAGCATATATGGTTTGAACTCCCTCCCCCCAGCATCAAAGGAGGGAGCACCTGGCCTTTCTTATCAGCTTCCTAGATATGGAATAGAAGGGGCAAGGAGAGTGATGGGGCTTGAAAATGATCATCAGTTAACCATCAAAAATTTCTATAGATAAAATCACAATTATCCAGAGAATAAAAGATTTATAAGGGGATGTTATAACTCTAAGACAATAATTTCAAAAGTTAGAGGAAATGAGTGATTTTCTAGGAAAAAGCTAATATTTATCCAAAAATGTATAAAATCCTGATGGATCAACCAGTATAAAAAGGCACCAGGCACAGACAGTTTTACTACTTACTGGTAGCTGACTTTTAAAGATCAATTAACTTCTATATTAAACTAATCCAAAATTATAAAATTATGAACATTACAGCACTCATTTTATGAAGACAGTATAACCTTAATATTAAATTTTATAAAAGAAAACAAAAAGAACTGATTTCATTTATGAACATAAATACAAAATTCTTCCAATAAACACTAGCAAATCTAATCCAGAAGGGTATTAAAAGAATAATCACCCCATGGACCATGGACAAGTAAGGTTTATTCTAGGAATCAAAGAATGGTTCAATATTAGAAATCTAAAATATCAAAAAATTAAAGAGAAGAAATCATATAATTATATCAACAGTTACCCCAAACATAAATGGTCGATTTAGTAGCTACTCCTTATATAAAAGCTCCGACTAAATAGAAGTACATAAAAATTGCTGAAGCACAATATAAACTAATTGCCCCAAATCAATTAAAAAAATTAATTAGTGAAATAGTTGAGGCTATTTTCACTAATAATCAGAAACGAAATGAGAATGTCAACTATAATCACTATCATTCACCATTGACTCAAAGGCCCTTTACTCTTTAAAGCTGCCACTTTATTTTCTCAAATTTGACATGGACATCACATTTAAATACTGACAGGTGGATTATTATCTATTGAATTTTGTCACTCTCAAAATATGTATTATAAACCCTAACCTCTATGTCTGTGGTTATAATCCCATTTAGGAATAGACTGTCTTTGTTATGTTAATGATGCAGGATTAGTGTAGGGTGTATCTTGTCAATCTCTTTTGAGATATAAAAGATGTTAAACAATCAAGCAAGAAAGCAGAGATGGGAGACGATAGAACACAATGTCACGGGAAGATCACTAAGGAGCCAAGGAATAAGTACCTCCCGTCAGAGCCAACAGAGAGAAAGCCCTCCCCTAGAGCTGGTGCCCTGAATTTGGACTTCTAACCTCCTAAACTGTGAGAATATTGAATATACCATGGACTGCCAGAAGAACGAACAGATCTGTCTTGGAAGAAGTATAGCCAGAAAGTTCTGTAGAAGTGAGGATGGCAAGACTTCATCTCAAGTACTTTAAGCATGTTATCAGGAGGCACCAGTCCCTGAAGAAGGATGTTGTGCTTGGTAAAGTAGAAGGTCAGCAAAAGAGAGGAAGACTCTCAGCAAGACGGACTGACACAGTGACTGCAATGATGAGCTCAAGCATAGCAACAATTATGGGGATGATGTAGAAATGGGCAGTGTTTTGTTCTGTCGTACATAGGGTCACTGTGAGTTGGAATTGACTCAATGGCACCTAACAACAACAAACTGTGAGAGAATAAATTTGTTTGTTAAAGTCATCCATTTGTGGTATTTCTGTTGAGCACTTGATAACTAAGAATTTGGTATTGGGAGTGGGGTGCTGCACTAACAAATACCTACAATGTGAAAGTGGTTTTGGAGTTGGGTAATGAGTGGAGGCTGAAAGAGTTTTAAGGTGCCTGATGGCAAAAGCCTAGACTGGCTTGAAGAGACTGTTGGTAGAATTATGGAGATCAAAGGCAATTCTGGTGATGGTTCAGAAGGAAGTGAGAAGAGCTATAGAGAAAGTCTCTTGTCTTAGAGAATACGTATGGCACCAGCAACAGAATGTTGCTAGAAATGTGGACATTAACTGTGCTTCTGCTGAGGCTCTAAAAGGAAATGATGAGGATGTGATTGGACAGTGATGGAAGGACAATGCTTTTTATGCAGTGGCAAAGAACTTGTTTGAATTATGTTCAAATGTTTGGTGGGAGGTAGAGCTTGTAAGGGATGAACTTGAATATCTGGCTGATGAGATTTTTAAGCAAGATCTTAAAGGGACTGCATGATTTCTCCATGCCACTTATAGTAAAATATGAGACAAAAGAGATAGACTTAAAAATGAACTGTGCAAAATGAAAACAAAAAGTAAAGATTTGGGAAATTCTGTTGTAAAAGGTGAAGTACACGTATCCTAGGATTTTCACCAAGGACACGGCTAGACAATCTTTTGTTAAAGATGTTAAGCTAGTAGGACCGAAGGGAACAGAGAAAGAACACAAGGAGAGAACATTGTCTGCCTCTTGGAATTCTATAGGCAAGAAACAGGCCAAAGGAGCTACATCTGTTATCCTCCAAGAAAAGAAAAGGATCATCCCTGGAGAAATTTGGAGATCAGTAGAACTGCTCAAAAGAGCATGGGAAGCAGGCTGATTAGATTTCAAAGGGTGGCACCATGGTCTCCTAGATCTCAAAGGGTGGAATCATGGCCTCCTAGGTTTCAGAAGGACTGATCTTCACCAACTCAGTTCCAGAATGTGGGGCTGCATGGGGCTGTGGTTCATGAGTGCCAGGGGGATGGGGTTGGGGTCGTTGCCCAAAGCTGAGGGGGTGAGGCTGTCATGCCCAAGGGGCAGAAGAAGGGGGACTTCTGGGGCCAAGGGGATGGGTTGCCAGTCTGATGGACTGGGAAAATGGGGCCGCCTAAAGCCAAGGGAATAGAGTTGCCATCCCAGTGTGCCTGGAAGGTGAAGCCAAAGCCCAGGGCTGAGGGATCTCCACTCAGAATTTGAAGAGCGTGGACAATACCCAGAGTCTGGAGGGTAGGGACATTGTCCAGATGGTCTAGCTCTGCTGGTTTTTGGAATTGTTTGGTGCCCCTTATCCCTTCTTTCCTTGCAATTCCTTCCCTTTGTAATGAAATCGTCTACCTTGTGCCTGTTCCACCATTGTACTTTGGAAACAGATAGCTTGTAGTCTAGATCTCACAGGCTCGCAGATGAAAAGGAATTTTGCCCCAGCTTAGAATACCCCCCAAAGTCTCACCCATATTTGATTTAGGATGATTCAGAAGATGAGATACTGGACTTGGAGTTGATCTAAGACTTTTGGGATGATGTCACTGGAACTCTGGTGGTGTAGTGGTTAAGTGCTACAGCCGCTAACCAAAGGGTCAGCAGTTCAAATCCACCAGGCGCTCCTTGGAAACTTTATGAGGCAGTTCTACTCTGACCTATAGGGTCGCTATGAGTCAGAATTGACTTGACTGCAACCGGTTTAATTTTAGTTTTTTTGGTATGCCTGTGGTTATAATCCCATTTGGGAATGGATTATCTTTGTTATGTTAATGAGGCAGAATTAGTGTAGGGTGTATGTGAGTCAATCTCTTTTGAGATACCAAAGAGATTAATCAAGCAAGTGAGAAAGCAGAGATGGGAGAAGATAGACACCATGCCACATGAAGATCACCAAGGAGCTAAGGAATAAGAACTTTCCCCCCAGAGCCAACAGAGAGAAAATCTTCCCCTAGAGCTTGTGCCCTGAATTTGGACTTCTAGCCTCTTAAACTGTGAGTTAATAAACTTCCGTTTTTTAAAGCCATCCACTTGTGATATTTCTGTTATAACAGCACTAGATAACTAAGACATGGATCAAGGCAGTTCTCAAATGGGAAACTACGAGAAGTTTCCAGCTACCAGAGGAGCTACGACGAAGGCATGATGTGACAGGTGAATGCTGGGAAGAAGTCGGCAAAAAGTAGTTTTTACAGCTATCCTTGCTTCAGGAATGAATCGTGTGGCCAACTCCTTCTCAAGTAGTAAGCTCATTGTAGTTGACAGTCTAGGGCTTCCTGCCTGACCAACTGTTCTTAAAAGGACCAATCTTTAAATAAGCTATAACCAAGGCCAGGAACAGTGTCTACTCTTGCTCTGATTTTTTTAGTGTGCTGACATGTCTATACAATATTTCAGATGTGCAAATAATGCAGGAAGGGATTGGGGCTGGAGGTTGTGGCCCCACAAATGACTGAATTTGAGCTCATAATCCAAATGCACCACTTTGGGGTTCAAGTTTTGGAGCAGTGTTTCTAATGGATCATCTGTATTAGAGTCACCTTAGATATTTCTTAAAAATGGAGCCTCTATTCCATCTCAGGCCTTCTGATTCAGGATCTCAAGGACAGGTTCAGGGACAGGGACTGGAAATCTGGATTTTAAGCAAATTTCCCTGGGGGTTTCATAAGCACCCTCAAGTTTGAGACACTACAGAGAGCTAAACAGCACAGCAAATGTGTTTGAGTATTTTTTTGTTTTAAATCTTGCTCCTTTATACACACTCTTTCTTATGTTTCGGTTATGTGTTCTTAAGTCACAAAGAGATTTGTTTTTGATGATTACAAGTGGTCAGGTCACGTAGTCCTGTACCAAATTTGAAAAGATGACTTATAAACATTTGGCTATGCAACCCACACTGCCATCTAGTGCCAAGTCCTTTTAATTACAGCTAGCAGTAGCACAAGTACTTGAACCTTGAGGAGTTTATGGCTAGGCAATTCATCCCTGATTCAAATTAATTCACTTTCTAAAAGATGTTATTTAAAGTTTGAAATCCTTTCTATTCACAATGACTTGTCTCACTGTCAGTGGACCATGGAATTATATTACAAGATTGCTTAGTAGATATTTAGAGTTTGTCTGTTGGCTTTTTTCCCCCTTAGGTATTTTGTATCTATCTGTTAGGCCACTCTGGTGGTGAATGGTTATAATTTGCTCAGAATATTATGAATATGAACCCTAGGTACTTTCTAAAAATTTCACCCCGAACAGGTGAAGTAAGTTTCTATTGAAATCAAATAAATCCTATGAAGAAATCTTTAAGTACTTTTATCAATTTAGAGGATAAGGGGAAATCTCATGATATTAGGAAAATTTTGAGAGGGCACCTAATAGATTTTGAATAAAATTTAGACATGAATTAATATTTAACTTTATACATTTTACAGTGAACTTAGAACAGTGTTTTACAAAATTCACTATACTTTTGCAGTATTAATATCAATACTAAAAACTCTAACATATGTTAATGATAATTGAATAAGATATTGAAGCTTTACTGATCCATAAACTTAATGTTATCTTGTGATTATGTAGATAAGAGTGTTTAAGGCTACTACTTAAAGTCTGTGAAAACATTGCTGTGTATGGCTACATAGTCATGTTAATGCCTGCATAGTTATAATGTTTTCATATAAAGTGTTTCTAACGAAATCAGAAGTGTATTTCATTAGTTTCATATAATTGCATGTTCATATGTTTAGTAACAAAACTAAACTGTGAATATGCAATATTTTTAATCAACTTGTTGGATCTACTAGTGATTGCTTTAATGATAGCTTCTAATTTATTAAGATCTGGCCATGACTGATAAAACATTAGGAAAAAGTTTTGAGCAGCAGAAAGACAAGGAAAAAGAATATCAACAAGGGCTATGTGATGAATGATTCTTGCTTCTTTATTTTCTTATAATAGTTGAAATCCCAGGATTTTTAAAAACCTTATCTTACTGTTTCTTTTGAGTTTAGAAGTAACACATGCTCATAACTTTATTTTCCTCACCGCCATCTCCCTGTACCCAGAAAAGTGCTTGGCACATTATATGTGCTCAATAAATATTGATTGAATGAATGAATGAATTGCAGATGCTCAAACAATATGGAGTAGAATGCCCTAGTTTAATTCCATAGAAATAATTGCTGTTAACAGTTTGCTGTAGACTTCTAAAATGCAAACATTTATAGTGAATAGTATAGTACAGTGAATTTTGTGTAGTCTGTTTTCTGAAAACAGACTACACAGTATGTACTTTGTGCAGCTTAATTTTCTCACTAAACAATGTCCCTGTCGCTATGTATATAACTACCTTATTCATTGGACTCGACGGCACTGGGTTGGGTTTTATTCTTTTTTTAATGAATATATAGTATTTAATTATGTGATTAATCACCATTTATTTAATCAGCCTTCCACTGATGGTATATGTGGTTTGTTTCCATTTCTTTTTTCATTTTTGCAGATACAAAGTTTGGTGCGATAAACATCTGCATAGAATTATTGAACTTGAGGGTATATTCATGAAAATGGAATTGCTGAGTCAAAGGGAAAAATACTTAAAATACTTAAAATACTCTGTATTGCTGATTTTCCTCTAAAAACATGTAACAATATTGGAATTGCTTTCCTTCAATACTTTCACCAATAATGAGCAGAAATTTATCTTAATTGAAAAAGAAACCAATGGAATAATTGTTATTCGATCTGATGAATGACATCTCAAATCTGAATATTCTATGGTAAGAAAGTATATCTGCTAGCAAGATGTTCGGCCTCCTTTATAGGGGTTTATGAAATTATTGATTTTTTCATGGTGGATTAACTTTTGAATTATATTGTAATTAAAGTCCAACATTATTGAATTATTATTTGAGTAACTGAGCTTTAGTTAACATAAGTTTGAAAGCTCCAAAATATAAAATAATAATTCACAGGGCTCCATTGTTTCAAAGATTACAGCCGTTAATTTTGCATAGGAATTTTGCAAAACCAAACCTCTCAGCATAACCTTTATTTTGCAAATGACGTTTACTTTATGGTTAAACAGACTATGTAATTCTTGGAGAAAAATTTTGCATTTTATAAACATAGATTAATTATTAAGACAGACATCAGTCCCACTTTATAACCTTAGAGAAAATTAGTGATATCAGTGACACTTTTTATTCCTACTGCTTGTTTTCTAAAATATTGGACAAGTAATATTAAGTTGTAAGAAAAAGGTGCAGATAAAGCAAAACCTATTTTACGTGCTTATTTTCTTGGTCTTGTAGTTTGGTGAGAAGGGCGACTGGGACATTTGCATCTTGTGTTGCATAATGAGACCAACACAAAATGATTGCAGCTCATGTAGAAGACAGGGTGGCATGTTTTCAGTTTTAATGGGGACACTCAGAAAAGTTCCAATTCTTCTTGACAGTTCTTATAGCCAAATAAACGTGGTCTAGGTTGGAGTGTCTATTATGAAAATAAGAGGAGAGCAAGTCAATTATATTTCAATGACTGAATAGCCAGGGGTCCTCATTAAAATGATCAGAAACATTGTAGTGTTGCTTTCCCCTGTGTGGCCGCTGATTAAGTTGTGTAAGGATGACATGGCCTTTTGGGGAGCCAGCCGGACTGTGACTTATTATCTGGAGCCAGAAACTGTCGACACTTCCCAAAGTGTAAAGTGTACTATCTTAACAACAATAAGGTTTTTTTTTTGTGCTGATCGGATGGTGAACTATGAAACTTAACTAATTTGAAGTTGCTTAAGGTTATTACATAAAAGCTTTAATTTGTACTTTGCTACAAGAAAAATGCCCTTCAGTATAGTGATGATGAAGGTTTGTTCTCTTTACACTTACTTCAATTAGTCAACTCTGCCAGAGAAATGTTTATAATGCAAGTAAATGTGTTTAAGGAATATTTAGTGCATGAATTCGCTACTGTTCTTTAAAAATTTCTGTTCACTCATTATTTTGGGGGGAAAAAGTATAAAATTGTCCCAGGACAATTACTATATCTGTTCTTCCTTTACTACTACCATGCAAAAAGACAATATAGCTTAAGAAGAACAAACCTATTATTTAGGAGAATGGACCCATTGCTTGACTTTCGTACTTTTTAACAGTGAAGAATAACATCATCAAATTCTAAGTTAGGTCTGTATAGCCAAGACAGCGACCTAACCAAACTCCTTAAGTGGGAACTGCATACATGTTAAGATATGAAGGCCTACAACCTTTATTTAGTTGGCTTACATATATACATATATATATATATATATATTTCTTAAATGAGAGATCTACAGAATTTATTATTAGACTCAAGCTCATGGCATAAATGAGTTTTTGGTTTTTCAGAGATAATGAAATAAACCATAACTGCATTTTTTATGTTGCCTATCTTTTCTAAATCAATCGATTGCATGAATTGTATTTTACATCGATTACCCGTGATTTGCATAACATTCTAAAAAAGGAAGATGTCCATATTGTAAATATAAACAGACATTAAAACTGCATCAACCTCAGCTGATGTGTTTCAAATAATTGAAAAAAAAATTGGTAGTCACATTATTTAAGTAATTAGCTCAAGATATTTTTTATGTGTAGGTAAGCCTACAAACTCTCTTTTTGTTAATTTGACTGGTCAACCCAGTGGAAGTTTAAAACTCATTTATTAATGTAAATGTAGCAAAAAAAAAAAAAAAGGGAAAACTCTACCTGAATTTTATTCTCAATCAGGCTTCATCATTTGTCATTAAAATGACCTAAGATAAATGTTCAATATTTAAATTATGTTATGAATATCATCATTACCTATAGCTTTGGAGGGAGGAGAGAAGGGAGTCACAGATGTCAAACGATTTAAGAGTTTTGGGGTTGATTTTCCTGATGCTAGTCAATGAAAGCACAAGTCAGGACTCTTTTATGTTGTAATGTTATAATTTCACTTCTACTAGATGATCACACTGCAAAGTTGACTGCACTATCAAGCAGGTTTCAAAATAATGGTTAGAGAAAAACAAGGTTATCGTGATGCCTTTTTTCCCTTCCTATCCTGACTTGCAATTCACTGTGAAAGAAAGAATACAATGGGTTGCAGCCTGGATTAAAGAAACCCAATTATGTGCCTCTCAAGTACACCACAGAATTTAGCAGAGTGCAGATTTTGTAATATCATTCTGCCCTGTGTTTTTCATCTAATTTATGTCTTCAACTAATAAAATTTGGAAAATATCCATATCCTTTTCTGAATTCAAAGGAAATAAAATATCTATGTAAAAGCATTAAATAGGTTTCCTTTTTCATATCTGCTTTGCTTCTGGTTTTAGGGTTTAAATGCTATTTCTTTTGGTGAAAGATATTTTACAAAGTCAAGTAAATTGGTCCAAAATCGCTCCTCACAAAAGTGCTGGTTTAGGAGTAGCAAGGATGGATGCAAGACCTGTATTTCCCAAAAGATACCCAAAGCGTGTATTATACATATATGGCAGGCATGGATATAGCCATACATAGAGCAGGTCCAGCTTCCTCTGCCTGAAGTTCTCAAAATGTGTCTCATAGCCCATTCATGTACTTCAAAACCAAACTTTTATCAACATGTGGAATTTATTTCTGTAACTGAATACATATATGATGCTGTTACAGTATGTACATCAGAAGAAGCATTGAGCTGAACTTGGTATGCAACTCACTGTGTAAGAGGAAGAGGGGTTATGTGGTGTCAGGTCAGTGCCCAAGATAGCAGTGCTCATTGGGAAATCTGAGGACTTTGCCTCGTGATCATAGGAGAGTGAGGCCACCACGAAAACAACAGCATCCAAGGGGGATAAAATAAATAATGCAATAACTGTGCCTACATGTTTAGGTATGGTTAAGATATTGTTACACTGCGGCAGTTATGCCTTTGAAATCACTGCTGTCTTATTTACTGCTTTTTTTTAAAAAAAAATTATTTTGTTGTTTTTGTTGAGAACATACACAGCAAAACATATACCGATTCAACAGCGTCTGCTTGTACAGTTCAGGAACACTGATTACATTCCTCAGGTTGTACAACCATTTTCACCCTCCGTGTTCCTTCCCTATTAACATAAACTCACTGCCCCCTAAGGTTGTTATCTGATCTTTTGAGTTGCTATTGTCAATATGATCCCATACAGGTAGTTCTTAAAAGAGCATAATGCTCCAGGCAGATATTTTTTTAGTAGTTAAACTATAGTTTGGTTTTAAGAAGACTTCAGGGGATATTTTTGGCTATTTATTGCTCGTTTGAGTAATTTAATCCCTTCAAGCTTGAAGCCTGTTTACAGCAAAAGGTTGAGAAGCACTGCTGCGCTGCTTTTATGAATATAGAAATCATTTTGAGAGGAATGTATTCTTTCATAATGGTATGGTCATATAAATTTTGGAAACAAAAAAGTAGGGTTTTTTTATTGCAGGATTTCTTAAAGTCTTTAATATTCTAATGTGCATTTTGATTTGGGTAAGGTATTCAGGTTTTCTTAAAGCTTATTTAGTCTTGGATTCCTTTTTTGGGGGGAACAAGTAGTTTTTGGTAGCTTGGGAAACTGACTGCAAAGAGTGTGTAGCCTTCCTCTTCCTCCCACTCAATAAACAAAATTGGTGTGGGTGTTACTTTCACATCCTCAAGGTATTCAAGTGGTTCTCAACCTTGACTGCACAGCGGAATCACCTGGGAAGATTTTTAAACAATACAGACCTTGGAGTTTCTCACCCCCAGAGATACCAATTTAAGTGTTGTTGTGGGTTCAATTTTGATTCCCCCTAAAATATATTTTATAAATCCTAACCCCTATACCTGTGCTTACAATCTCATTTGGGAATTGGTTTTCTTTGTTATGTTAATAAGGCAGCATTAGTGTCAGGTGTGTTTTAATTTGCTCTTTTATATCTCAATCTCTTTTGAGATATAAAAGAGCAGATTAAGCAAGCTAGCAAACAGGAAATAAGCACGAATGGAGGGGAAGATACGTAATTGCCAAGGACAGAGAGAGAGAGTTTCCCTAGAGCCAGAGTCCTGAATTTGGACTTCTAGCCTCCTAAGCTGTGAGAAAATAATTTTCAGTTTGATAAAGCCACCTACTTGCAGTATTTCTGTTATAGCAGCTCTAGATAACTAAGGCAAGTGGTTTGAGCATTTGTGTTTCAAAAGCTCTTCAGATGATTCTAAAGTGTAGCTAGATTTGCGAAGCACTGAATATCATGCTTATTATGTGTTTATTTGATTTAACCCAACACACTTATTAAGAGTTAAGTGTTGGAGCTAGAGCAATGAGGAAGCCACAGTGCTTGTCAGGGAGCACGGTCCACAGTGGAGACAGACAGGAAGACAGTTACAACCCAGCGAGAAGTGGCATCGCAGAATTATGGACAGGAGCCCTAGGTAACAATGAGGAGCGGGTGACTGTCCATAACAATTTCTCACAGATTTGATATTTTAAATAACGTCATGCTGAATAGTGGCAGAGTCTAGGGAAGGAATTTTAGATAACAGAGCCATTGTATAATTTTAATTAATTTAATTCTGAGATGAAGGAAGGCTGGATTTGCAAATACACAGTATTACCTTAGTTTTGAACACATACAGCATTTTTCTACTCCTGATACTTGTTTTAGACTTTCTGTATGTGGTGCTTTTGAAATCAGAAAACAGTTTCTAAATATTTTTTATTATTCCTATAATGCATTATTAGAAAATATACACACAAGTCAGTCTGGTGTGGAGAAGTCATCCATGGATATGAGTACTGAGTTGAATGAAAGCTTGTCATTTGGATTGAGTTTCTTGAGGCATGTTGGCAATGAAACTGGCCAAAAAAGGAAAAATTTTAACTTAATATGAAATTTTTATTTTCTCTCTCTTTTTAAATATCTTTCTTGCATTTTTAAGAAGAATAATATATTCTTCTCCAAATGTTAAAGATTTGAAATTTGGGGAGAAGTTATAGCACATGAAGTTATATGTCAAATGTTCTCACTGTGAAATTAATTTAATATAAAAAGGAACTATAACTCTCTAATGCTATCAGTAAGCTCTTTTTCTATCCAGCTTTCCATTCTGGGTATCCTCAGAATAATTGGCCTTTTAGTTGATTTGACTAACTGACAGCTAAACCACTAATAATTATCTATGGCATGCTTTGCTTTTGATTTTATATCAGAATACTTTCCTAATGAATGAACGTACAGTATCTTTAAGCAATCGTAGTTGAATATTCAAATATATTTGAATGCTTTTGCTGTTCATTTAAATAACTCTATTGAAATATCCTCACGCATCAATAACTACAGAGGAGACTTTTTAACTTAATTAAAAGAAATGCAGCACACCCATGAGGACTCTTTATGGCTAAACAATTGTGACTTAAAATAATGTATTAATTTTGCCAATTTACCAGGATATCATTTCAGCTTTTTGACAAGCTTTCAGGTTTATTTAGGGACAGTCACAGTCCATAATATTATACTCTTAATAATTCATGCTTTCCGGTGTTCTCCAGTGTACAGGGAATTCTAACCACTGGGAATCATTTATTCATTTGTGATGGGGTTTTTAGTAGTCATGTTTTCTCAGTAATCAGTGGACCTGAACTGAGCCTTGTGGTTGGCCTTAGTTCAGTAGAAATGTCCTGCAAGGTAATCTATGGGCACATTATATTGGTTAAATCAGAAATGAGGTAAGTTAATTTGAAGAAAAGGAAGGAAAGAAAATGTTGAACTCTTATTGTATGTAGTGATTCTGTTTTGTTGTTTTATTTTGCCAAAATATTATTATAGTTGGGTATTTAATAGAACTTTAATGTTAATTTGTCACAATTAAATGATTTTTTTTAATGTTAAGTATGTTTAGAAAACTTGGCAACTGGAAAAAATTCAAATCTCTGGAAATGTATTGTTTAGTCAATTGAGGTCCGGTTCCTGACATCATAGCTGTGGTAGTGGATATAAAAAGACAACACTTCTACAGAAATTTGGGTATTTCAGAGAAAGCAATCCCATTGTTTGGTGAATTTAACAATCACAGGAGGGCTCTATCTCAATGGCTACCATGTCTATTTTGCCTTGTTTCCTTCATGAGATGTCATTTTAAAATTTACGTTTTTATCATAATAAACTGTTTACTATTCTTAACTCTGAGAGTTGTTGAATAGAAATTAAAAGTTCATGTGGTTTTAAGGTGTTTTTTGCTAAAGGCTTGTATAGATTTTACAAACATGATTATAGATATCTACGTGTGTGTACATGTATGTGTATTAGTATTAAGAAAGGAAAAGACAGTCTCCACAATAAAGAATTATATGGCCCTCAGTGTCAGTAATGTCAGGGTTGAGAAACCATGATCTAGTCCAACTACCTGTTTCTTCAGTAGCTCATCTTTATTGTGGAAAAAATGTTTCAATATTTAGATAATAAGAAAGCCATAGTTATAGAAACCCCCAGTGAATTTTCCTTTCTTTCTTTTCCTTTCTTGCTATGTAAATAAGAAAGTGTTATGCATTTGTTTGAGATGAAAAATAATTTGAATCTTTTGACAAAGATTTAAGATGAATATCGCTTTTCAAGGTAATCACTGCAGGAAGCTAAAATTTATTCTAATGATGCAAATTTCTAGAAGTGCCTTAAAACAATGTTAGGAAGCATATAAAAAATCAACTATATCTTATTTCAACAGAAAAATTGCTATTTCCTAGTTCGATTTGACAACTCTTTCCATCAGACTTGGTTATCAAAGATACGTTGTTTTCTTAAACTCAAATCTTCTTTCAAAGGACTGAGATTTTTCACTATTGAGGAAGCTGAAGAATATTCCAAATTATAGTTGCAAAATATGCTGTGCAATGGCAGATCGTTCCAACAAATGCAGCCTCCTCAGATAACACTCTGAAAAGCTAACAGAATTTCAATTGTGCAAGTTCTGAGTATGACTGGTTTTAAAAATAGTCTAATTTTGTACTTTTTATGTGTTCAAATACCCTTTATACAAACACATGAGATTATTTATGCTTATGCTTGTATTCTGTTTTATACTAACAAGTTCAGTGCTGTTTTAAACCTGCAATTCAGAAGAAAGTTATTTAGAAAAAAATTATAAAACTGTATGTTAATTTAACATATCTAAAAAAAAAAATTTTTTTTTAATGATTTATTTATTTTAAACCTTCTACTGTGTTTTAGGTGAAAGTTTACACAGCAAATTAGTTTCCCATTCAACAATTCGTACACAAATTGTTCCCTGACATTGGTTGCTGCTCCCACAATGTGTCAGCACTCTCCCCATTTCCACCCTGCCTTCCCCGTTTCCATCCTTCCAGTTTCCCTGCCCTCCTTGTCTTCTCCTCTTTGCTTCTGGACAAATGTTGCCTGTTTGGCCTCATATAGTTGATTTTTCTAAGGAGCACATTCCTCATGGGTGTTATTGTTTATTTTGTAGGCCTATCTATTATTTTGCTGAAAGGTGACCTCTGGGCGTGGCTTTGATTCCAGGTTAAAAGCGTGCCTTGGGCAATAGTCTTGCGGTTCCTTCAGTCTCTATAAGTCCAGTAAGCCTTTAATGAATTTGAGTTTTGTTTTACATTTTTTTAATGTAAAACATTAAAAAATATTTTAATGTTTTGTTTTACATTTTTTTAATGTAAAACATTGAAACATTTTTTGTTTCAAATTTTTAATGAATTTGAGTTTTGTTTTACATTTTTCTCCCATTCTAATTGGGATCTTCTATTGTGTCCCTGGTCAGAGCTGTTGGTAGTGGTAGCTGAACACCATCTTGTTCTTCTGGTCTCTGGCTGGAAGAGACTGTGGTTCATGTGGGCCATTAGTCCCGTGGAATAATTGTTTCCTTGAGTCTTTGGTTTTCTTCACGCTCCTTTGTTCCAGATGGGAAGAGCCCAATAGTTGTACCTTAGGTGGTCACTTGTAAGCTTTTAAGATCCCAGATGCTACTCACCAATCTAGGATGTAGACCATTATCTTTACGAACTTAGAAAAGATGTAGCCAGCCCTTTCAGGACCCTGAGGTATGACATTGGATTATTGCCAGGACTTAGGAGAGTGACACACATTTAAAGTGTGTGGGCAGCTGCCATCTTTGAGTGGGGCACTGCTGTTTCTGACTCTGTACAAGATCTGGTGGGCAAAAAATTTGGTTGCTATGCAATGCATATGCTGCCCTTGTTTTCTAAGAGGTAGACTAAGTTTCTAGACAGGGTGTCAGCCCATACTTTTTCCTGTTTCTGTTATGATTCTGGTTCATTTAAAGTTTAAAAATTTGAGTTTGTTCTGATGTTGCTTCCTTGGCCATGATTGAACTGGGAAGAACCAGTTCAAAGCCTTGGTTCAAATATCCAAGGAAAGAAACAAAAGATTTAGAATCTTCTGCCTTGTTAACTAGGATACAAATTCTTGAGTTGGGTATAAGGAGCAAATTGTTATATAATGATCATTTTCTGTTGGTGTCTGAATAAATGACTGAAATTTTTCACTTTTCTTTAGTAAGCTCTGGCCTTGTGTAACAGTCATTGAATTTCCTGATAACCTTCTAGAGCAAAAAAATTTCTATTATGATATTCTTAGGGAATTAAATAATTTTCAAATAACATAACATCAGTATCTGAAAATACGTGCATGTGTTACACCTAAATATGTACGTTATAATTTTACCATAATCTTCTTGGTTTTATACCTAAAATTTAAAAAGTAGTAAAATTCCTTTAGTGTATAGTAATTTATGTCTAGAATTTCCTAAATACATATTTTTTAGATAGTACTGCATCTATTTAACAAGAATTTGTAAGAGAAATAATGAATATTAAAGAGACATGAAATTAATATTAAATTTTTGTTTACATAAAAAAGTACAAGGAAAAATCTCATGAAGTTAAAACACTTATACTTAATTACTGGTAAGTGATATAGAAAAGTTCTTTGTTTTGAAGTTAGTATGACAGTTTAAAATAAAAATGAACTATTACAATAAAATTTCTCATGAAAATCTTATTTCAGATAAAAATACCAATCAGTGTAAAAGAGTAACTGCTTATAATAACTGAACAAAAAGCTGAAGCTAAGGAGATTTTTGATATATTAAAAAAAAATCTTGGTAGTTCAAAATCTTTTGTGATAATATCAGATACAAAAGAATGAATTAGAGTTAATTTAGCAGTTTGACTTTGGTGTGTGAGATGATTCTAGAAAGAAGTTGAAAGGTATGATAGAGATAAAATATGAGATATATAAGTATCCAAAAAAGCCAAGCTCACTGCTGTTGAGTTGATTCCAACTCTTAGTGACCCTATAGAACAGAGTAGAGCTGCTCCATAAGGTTTCTAAGGAGTGGCTGGTGAATTTGAACTGCTGACCTTTATGGTTAGCGGCTGAGCTCTTAAACCATTGCGCCACCAGGGCTCCCCATATAAGTATAGAGATTACAAAACGTAAACTAATGTTAGATAGAAATTAATAGAAAAGTAAAAACAAAACATGACAAAAACAAACTTCAGATCATTATTCACATGGCAGTAAATTGCTGGAGAAGTTGCCTACATTCAAAGGCCAGCTGGAAACAGAATGAAATCTCTGAATGGTCAGTGTAATCATTACCTTGTGATCCAATAACCTATCTGGGCTGAGTGGTTTATACTTTTCCTGGTTGTAGATAAATATGATAGAAAATGAAAAATTCCATCATAATTATTTTCAAGCAGCTGAGATCTTTAGAGTCAGAAACCAGAGTGACTACATTTCACCTTTTATCAGCACACTTTTCTTGATTAGTGTAGTCACAAATATCCTTTGTCTTGAGTGCAAGGTCTTGAATTTGGAAGGTATCTGTGGGATCATAGAAACATTGGCATTATGTGAACTATGCGGATGCTAGATATTCAAACAAAACAATAATGGTTGAAATAGTATATTGGAAATTGACTTAAAATATTTGCAAAGAAACAGTATATTAATCCCAACTCTCCAGTTCAAGCTCCATTGGTGGAAGAATAATCACTTTCTAAAATCAGCAGTGGAGGCAGCCTTCACTGCTCCTTCTGTAATAGCAGACCTTTGTCTCATTCCCCTGTAAATCCACACAGGTCAATACTTGCAGGTCAGAGGACTGCTCTTACAGTGTTAAGGTATACTTGTATTTCTCACACCATCATTATATGCTATCACTGTGAAATAAGAAAATACCATATTTATTCCTCAAATATATATGATTAATATAAATGGCTACCAAAAGAAGACAATTTAAAAATTTTTCATCTTTTCAGAAAAGAAAAACAAAAGGCTAGAAAATAGAGGTGACTTTTGTAATTCCCAAAAATGAAAAATATCTAGATTATCAGAATCCCAAAAGTCCACCTCTTTGTATCTTTAAACTTGTAAGAATCATAAAGCAACAGATACACGGAGTTTTAAGACATTTGATCCAATCCCCTATCTGGTGTTTATATCCTCACCACAACCCTAAAGTTAAAAGGTTGTCTGATCTTGCATGGACACTTCCAGTAAAAGGGAATTTTCAACTTCCTGGTAATGGGCATTCTATTTTGTGCCACTTCTCATCATTATTTTTCTCACTAAATAAAATATTATTGAAATGTTAAATATGCACTTTTAAGACATTTTCCAGGAAAAGAAGGTCCTGGGTCAGTAGACGTGATGTAAGTTCATATATGCAAACAGCAGGTAATCAGCCTACCAGTCATGGTTTCTGTTTCTAGGAGCTTCATGAAGGACTTCTATCTAGAAAGAGCTATTTTTCTAAATGGAATTGTAGAAATAGCATAACATTTCTGTCTACTTCTCTGTTCTACCTTTATCTGTGAGAGTTATTTTTGATAATTTAACAAAAGATCGTGAACAGTAATATACGGAGACCACATATCCTTGTTTTTAATAATTTATATCTTAAACACAGAACATGACACATTTGCTTGCTCATTGTCTATGTGCAAATTCTTTGCACATTAGCCTGATGATTTATGTGAGACTATTGTACAGATTTTTATATTTACACATTTCAAAGCCAATATAGAGAATTTTGGAATGCAATCATGAAATATGATTCTTTTTTGCCCATATATCCTCATCCCAAAAGACTATTTTATTCTAATGTGTCTACTCTCTTAATTGAAATTCATATTCTATAGTAAAGAAAATTCAGAAATTTGATTCCTGCTTTCTTAAACAGGAATAACTTGAAATACAATTTTATAGGTAAGACTGTATTGTATATACAAAGGAAATACGTCTAGCATACTGTTTGCCGGCATTCGTCATTGTGCAGAAAAGAATTATGCACCTTGAGGAATATTTGCATGCCCTAACGTACCTTCATCTACACACTGGCTCTTGCATTGTTATATAGGTGCAGCTGTATTGTGGCATAACGGAAATGTACAGTGTTGAACTATAATTAGTCATCTGTCCTCTCTACTGCACATTTTGTTGTATAAACTCTTTTGTCTCGAAGTTTAATCCCATTCTAACTTATCAGTTAAAGGGTGATGAATTTGGCTCGTTATTGAAGATCATTTATATGTGGGTAATAATGGTTTCATTAAAAAAATTGATCTCTATTGAATTAATGGTTATAGTACACTTTAGCACATGGTAGTTTCATAGCAAAACTAAAACTAAACTATCAATATACTAAATTGTGCAACTGGTACAGAGACAGATGATTACATCAAACTTGAAATTCATTATCAAATGCTGTCAGTGATTTGTGCATGAGCAGTGTGATACCAATGCAACACAGGGAAGACAAAGGTACAAAATTTTGAACTTCAAAAAAAATTTTTTTTCCACTGGGTATAGCTGATCTGATACTTATTTAGAATGTATGCAATGGCTTTTCATGAGTCTTTTCTGTTTATCATTTAGACAGGAGATTTCTTATAATTATTGCTGTTTCATTAATTAGATTTAATAAAGGATAGAATGTTTTTATTTTTTCAACTTTTTATTTTGAAGATTTTCAAATATAGAGAAGAATTGAAAGAATAGTAAAATAATACCTGTATTCACCTAAATTTGACAATGGTTAACATTTTGCCACGTTTGTGCATGTACTTTCTTTCTCTCTGTATATACAGTATATATCGAAATTTTTTGTGGAACCATTCAAAAGTTAGTTGCAGACACCATGACATTTGCATTTTCTAAAAATAAGAAAATCCTCCTGAATAACTTCAAAACCATTATCATACTTAAAGAAATGAATAATTTCATAACATAATATGATAATCCTTCCCATATTTAAGTATCCCCAATTGACTCCAAAATATCTTTTATAGCTATTTTTTTCCTGATCCATGACTCAGTCAGGGTTCATGTATTGTAAGGGCATCTTTTTTTCCCCTCCTAAATGATTTCTTTCATTGGGGTGGAAGTAAAATCATTTTGTGGTAAGCTCTAAAAAAAAAAAAAAGCTCTAAGTGAGGTGATATTTCATTCTTAGATTTTGAACCAATTATACATCTGAATCTTTGTTTTTATAATAGTGTGTGACCTTTGACAATATACCAAAATTTTGCTATTTTCCATAACATCTTTAGACTGAGCAAAAAATTACCCAGCAGAAGGGTGTCGCATATGGAGTTGATCACAGAACAGTGGCTTAATAGAGTTAGTCGTGTGACCTGCCAGAAGTTGACCTCATTTCAGAATTCCTTTGGAGCACAATACATCCTATTCCACATGGAGTTTGAAATACATGCTAACATGCACGGTAGTTCTCATTTGACTTTGGTTCAAATAATCAAGTAAAATGATTTTATAGGTTTCCAAATGCTACTTTTACTGCCACTATTTCTAAACTGTCTTTATTTTGTAATTTATTTTGCCACAATGTCTCAGTGCCATTCTCCTAGAGATATCATGAAAAGGCCCACATCACCCTCCCTTTTCCCAATCTTCTCAGTGATCTGCACACTCCACTTCTACATGTCTTCTCTCCTGCATGATGATCACGTGGAACACATTAGTATAAGAGTTTAGACTCTTCGTCCTTTTGTGAGAAAGTCATTTTCATCTTTCAACTCCATTTCACCCTTCAATGCCTGTCTCAAATGCCACCTCTCTCATGACCATAAGTGTGATGTAGCTTTGCCTTCTCACTAGCTTGCAAGGTGTTTGATCTTTGTTTCTGTTAGGGCCCCATCGCGTGCTCTCCCAGTTATGTGCACAAATTTTATCATGATGTTTTCTGTTCTTAATTCCCACATTGCCTAGTGAAGGAACAAAATTCACTTAGTACCTGCTCTAAGCTAGCATTGTGCTGGGGACTTGCGTACATTACCTCATTTAATTCTGATGATTCCTGAATAATAGATACTATTATCCCCATTTTGAGCTAAAGAAACAGAAACATAGAGGTGATGTGGTCTGATGAAGATTGTATAGCTGATCAATGGTGTAGACAATCTAAACTCATATCTGTCTGACCTAACCAAATTTCTTCCTACCATAAAAATTTCCCTCGACCACAGCCCTACTTATAATGTGCTCAGAAAAATCTATTCAACTAACAGATGAATGAATGAATGAATGAATTTTCCCTTGATTTTTTTTCTGGGTGTCTTACTCTGACCCATGGCCAATAAAGCAACCCTTTCTTCGAATCTCAAGACAGACAGCAAAGGAGACAGGCTTGGCAGGCACTGTTGTCTCCTGCTCTTCACCAAACACATGTCTTATTTTAGGGCACTGGCAGTGAGCAGTACTGCTCTTTCTGCCTGCACTAAATGCCAAGTGTCTGGCAGCCAAGCAACTCTTTATTCAACAAAGATGGGCATGGGCCCAGACTTACAATTCTCTGAACTAATTGTGGAACCATGTAGAAGAGAGCTTTAATAACACTTTCTATATGTATTTCCTTTTTAGCTGGTGATGTACTTTGCCTGATGAGGGAGGCAAAACGTGCCTAATTAAGGTATTTTGAGTTTGTCAATTGATAGTGTGTGAACTCAGCATAAATGTGTTAATGTTTGCCATTGTGTGATCATAATTGCTTTATGCTCTGCATGTCTTTTTTTTTTTTTTTTGGCTTTAACAAAGAGAAATTTATTCTCTCACAGTCTAATAGGTTACAAGTTCAAATTTAGGGTGTCAGCTCCAGGTGAAGGCTTTCTCTCTTTTTTGGCTCTGGAGGAAGGTCCTTGTCCTCAACCTTTCCCTGGTCAAGGAGCTTCTCAGGCACAGGAACCCCAGGTCCAAAGGATACGCTCTGCTCCTGGTGCTGCTTTCTTGGTGATATGAGGTCGCCAAGTCTCTTCTTGCTTCTCTTTCCTTTTATCAGGATCGGGGAGGTGACCTGAGTAAGGGTGGTGTTACAATCCCACCCTAATCCTCTTACATAAAATTACAATCACAAAATGGAGAACAACCACACAATACTGGGAATCATGGCCTAACCAAGTTGAGAGACACATTTTTGGGGCACATAATTCAATCCATCACACTCATCATTTGGTTTAGACTCCATAGTTCAATGCTGTAATTACCCCTTAGTCTTCACCCTATATTCTGTTGACCCCTCTGCTTTTGATACACTTTGTTGTTGTTGTTGGTTGCCAGCAAGTCAATTCTGACTCATGGCAACCCTATGTGTGCAGAGTAGAACAGCACAGGGTTTTCAAGGCTCTGACCTTTTGGAAGCAGATCACCAGGCCTGTCTTCTGAGGCACCTCTGGGTGGGTTTGAACTGTCAACCTTTCAGCTAGTAGTAACTTGACAGTAACTAGTAGCGCTTAACAGTTTGTGCTACCCAGATGCTCCTGATGCACTTTAACCCCGGTCAAATCCAACTCTGCCTGCTCCAACAGCTAAATGTTCCTGGGGAAAAACACAAAATCATGCTGACTGGTCTCACTTCCATTGGGCCTGCAAGCCCACATTTTCCTAGTCGGTTCACATCCCCAAATTCAAAGATCACAATTTCACAAGATGACGACTTCTTTTCCCATTTCAGTGAGAAAATGGAATGTTTCAGAAGACAACTTCCTCATGGGTCCATCCCAAATCCACCAGCATACCTGTATCTCTGCTGTATTTACTGCCTTCTCCCTGTCACCACAAAGAAAGTGGTCCCCACCCCCGGGTCTGTGAACTGAGGCCCATTCCTTCCCATCTGCTAAGAGATGTGGCTTCTGAAATTATCTCGCATCTCTTCCGTGTGATCAATTTTCTCCTCTTTTCTGAAACATTCCCATTATTATACAAACATGCTAAAATATGCTTGGTCTTTGAAGGAGAAAACAAAACAAAACCTCTTTTGATACTTATCTGTGTAGTAAAACACAACTTTCAGAATAGTGGTTACACCTTGGTGAAAAAGAAGATCTCATAGGGGAGAGACACCCAGGGAGATTCACTGATATTGGGGATATTTTCTTAAGCTCTATGATGTTCATTTAATTATTCTTTGTAATATATATGTATATTATACATGCATGCATAAGGCATCCAGGTGGTGCAATGGTTAAAAGCTCAGCTGCTAATCAAAAGGTTGGCTGTTCGAAGCCATCTAGCAGCTCCACAGGAGAAAGACCTGGCAATCTGCTCCTGGCAATCTCTGCATGTCTTATACAAGAAAATTAATACCTTGAAATCATGTAGGATAAATATAGAACTAAAAACAAGTAATAACCTATTCATTGATGTCCACAATTTCATATCCCATTCAATAGCTAGAATACTGGTTTGACCAATTCTTGCATTCATTTTCTTCTTTCTACCTTTCCAGAGACCTACCTTCTCCATCCATCCATCCATCCATTCAAATTGCCACTCAGACTCTCAAACATTTCTTCCACCTGGACTTGCCTACATCTAAAAACCTAATATCTTGAACGAGTACGCTTGCTGTATACTTCCTCACCTCCATTCCTTCCCTGGACCATGCAGTTTTGACTTTGGCCCACCACCCACCAAAATTTGTTAGTGTCTACTAAATTGCCAAATCTAATGATCTCTGCTCATGCTCTATCTTATTTTACTGTTCCCCAGGATTTGACATTTTGACCACCCCTTGATTCTTAAAACTCTCTTCTTTGGTTTCTGGAACACAACTTTTCAGTGGTCCTTCTTGATTGTTCTGATTATTCTTTCCCGCATTTCTTCATTGGCTGTTGTTCTTCTCCCTTCCCTTTAAATGTTAGTATTTCTCAGGGTTTTACACTAGCATTTATTATCACTTTATACTCTTTTTTTATATGATTTTTATTGTGCTTTAAGTGAAAGTTTACAAATCAAGTCAGTCTCTCACATAAAAACTTATATACACCTTGCTAAATACTCCCAATTACTCTTCCCCTAATGAGACAGCCCTCTCCCTCCCTCCACTCTCTCTTTTTGTGTCCATTTCACCCGCTTCTAACCCCCTCTACCCTCTCATCTCCCCTCCAGGCAGGAGATGCCAACATAGTCTCAAGTGTCCACCTGATCCAAGAAGCTCACTCCTCACCAGCATCCCTCTCCAACTCATTGTCCAATCCAATCCATGTCTGAAGAGTTGGCTTCAGGAACGGTTCCTGTCCTGGGCCACCAGAAGGTCTGGGGGCCATGACCACCAGGGTCCTTCCAGTCTCAGTCAGACCATTAAGTTTTGTCTTTTTACGAGAATTTGGGGTCTGCATCCCACTGCTCTCCTGCTACCTCAGGGGTTCTCTGTTGTGTTCCTTGTCAGGGCAGTCATCGGTTGTGGCCAGGCACCATCTAGTTCTTCTGGTCTCAGGATGATGTAGTCTCTGGTTCACGTGGCCCTTTCTGTCTCTTGGGCTCATAATCACCTTGTGTTCTTGGTGTTCTTCATTCTCCTTTGATCCAGGTGGGTTGAGACCAATTGATGCATCTTAGATGGCTGCTTGCTAGCGTTTAAGACCCCAGATGCCATTCTTCAAAGTGGGATGCAGAATGTTTTCTTAATAGATTTTATTATGCCAATTGACTTAGAAGTACTCTGAAACCATGGTCCCCAAACCCCCACCCTTGCTACACTGGCCTTTGAAGCATTCAGTTTATTCAGGAAACTTCTTTGCTTTTGGTTTAGTCCAGTTGTGCTGACCTCGCCTGTATTGTGTGTTGTCTTTCCCTTCACCTAAAGTAGTTCTTATCTACCAACTAATTAGTGAATACCCCCTCCCACCCTCTCTCCTCTCGTAACCACAAAAGAATGTTTTCTTCTCAGTTTAAACTATTTCTCAAGTTCTTATAATAGTGGTCTTATACAATATTTGTCCTTTTGCAGCTGACTAATTTCACTCAGCATAATGCCTTCCAGATTCCTCCATGTTATGAAATGTTTCACAGATTTGTCACTGTTCTTTATTGATGCGTAGTATTCCATTGTGTGAATATACCACAATTTATTTTTCCATTCATCCATTGATGGGCACCTTGGTTGCTTCCATCTTTTTGCTATTGTAAACAGGGCTGCAATAAACATGGTGTGCATATATCTGTTCGTGTAAAAGCTCTTATTTCTCTAGGATATATTCCAAGGAGTGGGATTGCTGGATCGTATGGTAGTTGTATTTCTAACTTTTTAAGGAAGCGCCAAATCGATTTCCAAAGTGGTTGTACCATTTTCCATTCCCACCAGCAGTGTATAAGTGTTCCAATCTCTCCGCAGCCTCTCCAACATTTATTATTTTGTGTTTTTGGATTAATGCCAGCCTTGTTGGAGTAAGATGAAATCTCATTGTGGTTTTGATCTGCATTTCTGTAATGGCTAATGATCGTGAACATTTTCTCATGTATCTGTTAGCTACCTGAATGTCTTCTTTAGTGAAGTGTCTATTCATATCTTTTGTCCATTTTTTAATAGGGTTATTTTTCTTTTTGTAGTTGAGTTTTTGCAGTATCATGTAGATTTTAGAGATCAGACACTGATTGGAAATGTCATAGCTAAAAACTTTTTCCTAGTCTGTAGGTAGTCTTTTTACTCTTTTGGTGAAGTCTTTGGATGAGCATAGGTGTTTGATTTTTAGGTGCTCCCAGTTATCTAGTTTTTCTTCTGCATTCTTAATAATGTTTTGTATACTGTTTATGCCACGTATTAGGGCTCCTAATGTTGTCCCTATTTTTTCTTCCATGATCTTTATCATTTTAGATTTTATATTTAGATCTTTGATCCATTTTGAGTTAGTTTTTGTGCATGGAGTGAGGTATGGGTCTTGTTTCATTGTTTTGCAGATGGATATCCAGTTATGCCAGCATCATTTGTTGAAAAGACTGTCTTTTCCCCATTTAACTGTTTCGGGGCCTTTGTCAAATATTAGCTGCTCATATGTGGATGGATTTATGTCTGGATTCTCAGTTCTGTTCCATTGGTCTATGTGTCTGTTGTTGTACCAGTACCAGGCTGTTTTGACTACTGTGGCGGTATAATAGGTTCTAAAATCAGGTAAAGTAAGGTCTCCCACTTTGTTCTTCTTTTTCAGTAATGCCTTATTTATCTGGGGCCTCTTTCCCTTCCATATGAAATTGGTGATTTGTTTCTCCATCTCATTAAAGAATGTCGCTGGGATTTGGATGGGAATTGCATTAAATGTATAGGCCACTTTTGGTAGAATAGATATTTTTATAATGTTAAGTCTTCCTATTCATGACCAAGGTATGTTTTTCCACTTATGTAAGTCTCTTTTGGTTTCTTGCAGAAGTGTACTGTAGTTTTCTTTGTATAAGGCTTTTACATCTCTGGTAAGATTTATTCCTCAGTATTTTAATACTCTTTTTTTGAGAGCTCCAACTCACACCCATCACTTCAGTTAGCAACTATATGCTGATGGCTTTCAAATATATTTTTACTTCAGACTCTGTCTTCACATTTTTAATTGACCTTTCATCCATCAGCCATTTATTTAATTTACAGGACTTTTGGTCACTTATTTAGTTGCTAGCCTGGTTTTGCCTTTCACAGATCTTTGTGAGAAGAGACAGTGAGGGAGACAGATGTAAACAAATGCTATAAACAAATATATAATAAATATCTGCTAGTAATAAGTACTATAGATAAAATACAGCAGAATGATAGGGCAGAGAGTGATGGGGCTGTTTAAATCAGGGGTCAGGGAGGACCTCTTTGAGGAGTCAGTATTTAAGCTGAAACTTGAATTGCAAGAAAGAGCTAGCTAGGCAAATATTGGCAGGAAGAATGTCTCAGTTTTAGGTAACAGTGCAAACCCATCAAGGCAGAAAGAGCTTGGTATGTTTAAGGAACAGAACAGAAGGCCACTGTGGATGAGCACAGTGAGCTAGGAGGAGACCATAGGGGCGAGGGTTGAAGAGGTAGGCAGGGGCTAGATATAGGCCAAGAAGATGTATTATTGCATATTGGCACCCACATGTTCCAGAGACACTTAGAATTGTTTAGCGCCTGCTATGTGTCTCTCATTCTTTTCTTTTCCAAATGGAAGTGTTGATTACTGTTATCCTGTTCCTGTTCTTCCATTGTATGTGGGGTGTGTGTGTGTGTGAAAGGGAACATGTCTTTTTTAGTTAATAGGTCTCAGGATCGGGAGAGTTGCATATGGCACTGAGTAGATCAGTAGATTCTGGATGTTGAGCCTGATCCTGTAATTTGGATGAGAATTTATGGTTCTTGCAATAGTGGCGGGGGTGTGTGGAGTACTGATTGTATTTTGTGTATGGGAATCAAATACATAGTTATATCATTATATATTTTTTGTTCTTTTATTCTTTGAAAACGTCCATTCTCTGTATGTACTATCTCAATTTATGGCATCACTATCTACCTGTTTTTTTTTCTACCTGGTCAAATATTTTACAAGCTTTGGAAACATCCTTAATCTCTCTTTTTCCCATCATTTTTTCTTCTCAATGCCTTTCAAATCTGCCTACACATTTCTTCATCCACTGCTGTTGCCCACATTCTAGCACTCATCATCTCTTATCTAGACTTTTGCAGAAGCCTCCTGATTTATTGTTATGTGGAAATTCACCCATTCACCCATCATTTTAATTCAGTCCCTTTCTGATCTAACCTTCCTACACACTGTAGCCAAAGTTACCATTATAACAGAGAAAACTTGATCAAGTCATTTCCTTGCTTTAAAAATTTCAACAAGTCCCTAAAATCAAGGGTAAAAGATATGTACAATATGTGGCCTTTTTGGCTTGGCTTCTTTTGCTTAGCATAATGTTTTCAAAGTTGATGCATATTGTTGCTTGTATCAGTACTTTATTCCTTTTTCTGGCTGAATAATATTACATTGTATGTACATAGCACATATTTTGATTATCCATTCATCAACTGATACACATTCAGGTTGCTTGCTCTTTTTGGCTCCAGTGGTCTTGAAGGATCTGCTCATTTTTTTCTTTTCTTTTGTTTTCTGTTCCTTATACTGGATAATTTCAGTTGATCTAACTTCAAATTAACCGATTCTTCTGCCTTCTAAAGCCTGCTGTTGAGATCCTCTAGTGAATTTTTAATTTCAGTTATTGCACTTTTTAATTCCAGCATACCTCTCTATTGATATTCTTTATTTGGTGAAACATTGATCTCATACTTTACTTTGGTTCTTATAACATGGTTTTATTTAGCTACTTGAAAAAAAAAACCCATTACTTGAACACATTTAAAATAGCTTATATAGTCTTTGTCTAGTAAGTTCAACATCTGGTCTTCTTCATGGATAGTTCCTATTCACTGCTTTATCCATCATGTTAAAAAAAAAAAATTAGGCCATACTTATTTCTATGGATGTCTTGTAACTTTTTTTTTGAAAACTGGACACTTTAAATATAAATATGGTAACTCAGGTTCTCTCCCCTCTTCATGGTTTGTTGTTTGTTTAGTGTCTTTTCTGAACTAATTCTGTAAAGTCTGTATTCTTTGTCATGTGTGGCCACTCAAGTCTCTGCTCATTAGTGATCACCTGAAGATTAAACAGTGATTTTCTTAAATGCTCTAAACCGGTAAGTGTAACAGTCTTTGCCATGAGATTCTGTATTCACGTTGGAGCATGCCTTCAGCAATCAAAAGGCAATTTACAATTCTGTCTTAGCCTTCACTTTTGTTTGTGGAGAGTCTCAAGGTAAGCCGTCAGTGAGAGCTTATGGTCTTCTCAAATTTTCCCTGAGCATGCACATAGCCCTGGGATGTGCACAGTCTTACACATGTGCATGGCCTTCTAGACTTCCTGATACATGTCAGAGCTTTATGGACATGCCCCTTATGGTCATTCCATTCCCAGCTTTTTCTTTTAAGCTTTTTTGTTAGCATATTGTTTGTGTCAACTATAATGTACCACATCAGGCAGCTATGATGTTAAACAATTGCTGCTGTTTTTGTTTTTAACAAATGTCTGTGGGCAAAAGGCTGTTCGCACTATGCAAGCTCCAAGTCAAGTTCATATAAAGACAAGCCTTGCAAGTGGGGTCTTCCAGGTAACCACAGACAGGGAAAATAATGATAATTCTCTGGGAATGGGGCTTTGGAGGAGTTCCAATCCTTTTCTCCTCCCTCCTGTGACAGCCACACTGCTGATTCTCACTGGTTGTGGGTAAGGATCAGCACAAAGCTGGTTCCTATGAGGCAGAGGTGAGCAACTTTTCTTTGCTGCTGTATCACTCCATCATCTCTAACATCAACTACACCCTCTCTGCGCAGTACTCTCCCTCCCATCTTTGGGTTCTCTAATTCGAGCAATGTCTCACAGAACTTATGAACTGTAAAAAGGAAATGGCTCATGTGGTTGTGGAGGCTGGCAAGTCACAAATACGTGGGTCAGGCACAGGATTCTCCCTGGCCCTCAGTCTGTGCCCAAAGGCACTCAGCTTTCTCACTACTTGGGCCAGGAAGCCCACTGTGCCATCTCCTGTAGGTCTCTCCTGCTGGTCTCTCCTTCCTTGGTGGTAGTGGGCTCTTCTTTTTCCTGCCTCTGGGGTGGTTCATTTCAAGCCCAATAGGACGGCAAAACTGACCAATCCCTTTTGTGGGCCACAATTACCCTATTGCACAGTCCTATCCAATCTTTTTTTTTTATCCAATCTTACTCTATGGAGCAGTTCTACTCTGTCCTATAGGGTCGCTATGAGTCAGAATCGACTCTATGGCAGTGGGTTTTTTGGTTTTTTATCCAATCTTCTGGGTGGGAGTTAAAAGAGCATGGCTAGGAAGGCCACGCACAAAGTAATCAATCTCACAACAAGGCTTTTAGTTTTCAAGACTACAGGTAGTCCCTGAATTACGACGTATTTGAGTTACAATGAACCGCACTTACCTACAACTACCTTTTTTTTAATGTACATCTTCTCATTAGTAATATCTACTACATACAATGTTGCAGCATGCAATTTGCTGATATTATCATTCTCAGATGTTCAATCTCAAACAAACAAAAAAAACCCAAAAGAGGTATTCAATTTATGTCAGGGGCTGACTTAAAACAATGGAGTAGTTGCAACAGAACTCTGTCGTAAGTCGGAGACTACTTGTACTGTGGAGCTCATTGTTCTTACTTATTTCCAGTCATTTTTCTTGAATTAATGCCCTGCAGATTGTTGCAAGCTTTTAATTTCTAGAGTTCTGAAATGTTGACTCTGACCATTTTGCTCCTACTTTTATTGTTTTTCCAGAGGAGAAAACTTTTGGAGGTCCTTACTCCTGCATTCCCACTGATGGCCAATCTATTTCTTCTTGAGTAAGCTTTTGTATTTTATGCCTTTCAGTGAATATATCCATTCATCTAAATTGTTAAATTACGGCATAGAGTTGTTCATAATTTCTCCTAGCATCCTTTTAAAATCTATAGAATTAAATATGATTTCACCTCTCATTTCTGTCTTCTTTCTTTTGTTACTGATCAGTCTGACTAGAGGTTTATGCATTTTTTTTTCATATTGTCTAAGAGATAGGTTTTAATTTCATTGATTTTTCCTATTATTTTTCTGTTTTATATTTCATTGATTTCTACTCTGATTTTTATTATTTCCTTTATTCCATTTAATTTGGATTAATGTGCTCTTCTAGTTTCTTAAGGTAGAAGCTGAAGTCATTGACTTGAGAGCTTTCTTCTTTTCCAAAGCAGATGACTATTGCTTTAAATCGCCCCCAGATACTGCTTTCCCAGCATGCACAAATTTTGATATTGTGTTTATTTATATTCAGTTTGAAATACTTTCTAATTTCTCTTTTGATTTTTTTTTAAATTTGGTCTATAGATTCTCAGTTTAAAATATTATTTAATTTTCTTTTTGATTTTTTAAAAAATTTGGCCCATAGGCTCCCTAGAAGTATATTATTTAGTTTCCAAATGTTTGAGAATTTTTTAAACATTTTTCTATTGTTGATTTCTAATTTAATTCCATTGTTGTTAAAGAACATACTTTACTTGATTTGAATCCTTTTAAATTTTCTGAGACTTGTTTTATGGTCCTGAATATGATTTATCTTGGTAAATGTCCTGAGTGCTCTTGAAAAGAACGTGCATTCTGCTGTTGTTGAATGGAGTGTTTTATAAATGTTTCTTAGGCCAAATTGCTTGACCGTGTTGTTCAAATCGTCAGTGCCATTATTGATTTTTCTATCTACTTGTTCTATCAATTACTGAGAGAGGGGTTTTGAAATTTCTGAGAGTAATTTTGAATTTACCTACTTGTCCTTATAGTTTTATTAGTTTTGTTTCACATACTTTGATGCTCTGTTGTTGGGTGCATAAACATTTAGAATTTTTATGCCTTCTTGATTAATTGAGCAGTTTATCACCTTCTTTATCCCTGGTAATACTATTTGTTCTGAACTTTATATTGTCTGATATTAAAATAGGAAACTTGGTGGTGCAGTGGTTAAGAGCTACGGCTACTAACCAAAAGGTCGACAGTTCGAATGCACCAGCTGCTCCTTGGAAACCTTATTAAAATATTAAATTAAATATTTAATGCATTAAAATATGGATATTAAAATAGCCATATCAGCTTTATTTTTATTACAATTATCATGATATATCCTTTTTCATGCTTTTACTTCTAACCTATTTTTATTTAAATTTGAAGTTTCTTGTAGGCAGCATATAGTTAGGTGGTACTTTCTAATTCAGTCTGACAATACATGTTTTCAATTGGGGTTTTAGACTATTTCAATTAATGTAATTATTGATACGGTTAGTTTTATATCTTTCATTTGCTGTTTGTTTTTTATTTGTCCCATGTGTTCTTTGTTTCCTTTTTCCTTCTTGTCTGCCTTTTTTTTGGATTAAACAAATATTTTTGTGATTCAATTTTATCTCTTTTATTGGCTTATTAGGTGGTTGTTCTTTTAGTGTTTTATTTAGAGTTTATAGTATACATCTTTAACTTACTGCAGTCTACTTTCAAGTGATATTATGCTACTTCATATATAAGAGCCTTACAATAGTACACATCTACTTCTTCCCTCTAGATTTGCGTTACTGCTATCACACATTTTATTTCTACAAGTGTTATAAACTCTACACTACATTGTTTTTGTTTAAAGAATCAATTATCTTTTTTTTAATAATTTTTATTGAGCTTTAAGTGAACGTTTACAAATCAAGTCAGTCTGTCACATATAAGCTTATATACACCTTACTCCATGCTCCCACTTACTCTCCCCCTAATGAGTCAGCCCTTCCAGTCTCTCCTTTCGTGACAATTTTGCCAGTTTCTAACCCTCTCTACCCTCCTATCTCCCCTCCAGACAAGAGATGCCAACACAGTCTCAAGTGTCCAGCTGATAAAAGTAGCTCACTCTTCATCAGCATCTCTCTCCAACCCATTGTCCAGTCCCTTCCATGTCTGATGAGCTGTCTTTGGGAATGGTTCCTGTCCTGGGCCAACAGAAGGTTTGGGGACCATGACCGCCGGGATTCCTCTAGTGTCAGCCAGACCATTAAGTCTGGTCTTTTTATGAGAATTTAGGGTCTGCATCCCACTGCTCTCCTGCTCCCTCAGGGTTTCTCTGTTGTGCTCCCTGTCAGGGCAGTCATCGGTTGTGGCCAGGCACCAACTAGTTCTTCTGGTCTCAGGATGATGTAAGTCTCTGGTTCATGTGGCCCTTTCTGTCTCTTGGGTTCATAGTTATCGTGTGACCTTGGTGTTCTTCATTCTCCTTTGATCCAGGTGGGTTGAGACCAATTGATGCATCTTAGATGGCTGCTTGTTAGCATTTAAGACCCCAGACGCCACATTTCAAAGTGGGATGCAGAATGTTTTCATAATAGAATTATTTTGCCAATTGACTTAGAAGTCCCCTTAAACCATAGTCCCCAAACCCCTGCCCTTGCTCCGCTGACCTTTGAAGCATTCAGTTTATCCTGGAAACTTCCAGTCCAGTTGAGCTGACCTTCCGTGTATTGAGTATTGTCCTTCCCTTCACCTAAAGTCGTTCTTATTAATCAGTAAATAACCCTCTCCCACCCTCCCTTCCTCCCCTCCTCATAACCACAAAAGTATGTGTTCTTCTCAGTTTATACTATTTCTCAAGATCTTATAATAGTGGTCTTATACAATATTTGTCCTTTTGCCTCTGACTAATTTCACTCAGCATAATGCCTTCCAGGTTCCTCCATGTTATGAAATGTTTCACAGATTTGTCACTGTTCTTTATCGATGCATAGTATTCCATTGTGTGAATATACCACAGTTTATTTAACCATTCATCCATTGATGGACACCTTGGTCGCTTCCAACTTTTTGCTATTGTAAACAGAGCTGCAATAAACATGGGAGTGCGTATATCTGTTTGTGTGAAGGCTCTTATTGCTCTAGGGTATATTCCGAGGAGTGGGATTTCTGGATTGTATGGTAGTTCTATTTCTAACTTTTTAAGAAAATGCCACATAGATTTCCAAAGTGGTTGTACCATTTGACATTCCCACCAGCAGTGTGTAAGAGTTCCAATCTCTCCACAGCCTCTCCAACATTTATTATTTTGTGTTTTTTGGATTAATGCCAGGCTTGTTGTAGTGAGATGGAATCTCATCGTAGTTTTAATTTGCATTTCTCTAATGGCTAATGATCGAGAGCATTTTCTCATGTATCTGTTAGCTGCCTGAATATCTTCTTTAGTGAAGTGCGTGTTCATATCCTTTGCCCACTTCTTGATTGGGTTGTTTGTCTTTTTGTGGTTGGGTTTTAACAGAATCATATAGATTTTAGAGATCAGGCACTGGTTGGAGATGTCATAGCTGAAAATTCTGTCCCAATCTGTAGGTGGTCTTTTTACTCTTTTGGTGAAGTCTCTAGATGAGCATAGGTGTTTGATTTTTAGGAGCTCCCAGTTATCTGGTTTCTCTTCGTCATTTTTGGTAATGTTTTGTATTCTGTTTATGCCTTGTATTAGAGCTTCTAATGTCCCTATTTTTTCTTCCATGATCTTTATCGTTTTAGTCTTTATGTTTAGGTCTTTGATCCACTTGGAGTTAGTTTTTGTGCATGGTGTGAGGTATGGGTCCTGTTTCTTTTTTTTGCAAATGGATATCCAGTTATGCCAGCTGCATTTGTTAAAGAGACTACCTTTTCCCTGATTAACTGACACTGGGCCTTTGTCATATATCAGCTGCTCATATGTGGATGGATTTATATCTGGGTTCTCAATTCTGATCCATTGGTCTATGTGTCTGTTGATGTGCCAGTACCAGGCTGTTCTGACTACTGTGGCTGTGTAATAGGTTCTAAAATCAGGTAGAGTGAGGCCTCCCAGTTTCTTCTTCTTTTTCAGTAATGCTTTACTTATCCGAGGCTTCTTTCCCTTCCATATGAAGTTGGTGATTTGTTTCTCCATCACATTAAAAAATGTCATTGGAATTTGGATCGGAAGTGCATTGTATGTATAGATGGCTTTTGGTAGAATAGACATTTTTACTATGTTAAGTCTTCCTATCCATGAGCAAGGTATGTTTTTCCACTTAAGTAGGTCCTTTTTAGTTTCTTGTAGTAGTACTTTGTAGTTTTCTTTGTATAGGTCTTTTACATCTTTGGTAAGATTTATTCCTATATGTTTTATCTTCTTGGGGGCTACTGTGAAAGGTATTGATTCGGTGATTTCCTCTTCGATGTTCTTTTTTTTTTTTAATAACTTTTATTAAGCTTCAAGTGAACGTTTACAAATCCAATCAGTCTGTCACATATAAGTTTACATACATCTCACTCCCTACTCCCACTTGCTCTCCCCCTCTTGAGTCAGCCCTTTCAGTCTCTTCTTTCTTGACACTTTTGCCGGCTTCCCTCTCTCTCTATCCTCACATCCCCCCTCCAGACAAGAGTTGCCAACACAATCTCAAGTGTCCACCTGATATAATTAGCTCACTCTTCATCAGCGTCTCTCTCCCACCCGCTGACCAGTCCCTTTCATTTCTGATGAGTTGTCTTCGGGGATGGTTCCTGTCCTGTGTCAACTGAAGGTCTGGGGAGCATGGCCGCCGGGGTTCCTCCAGTCTCAGTCAGACCATTAAGTATGGTCTTTTTATGAGAATTTGGGGTCTGCATCCCACTGATCTCCTGTTCCCTCAGGGGTCCTCTGCTGTGCTCCCTGTCAGGGCAGTCATCAATTGTGGCCGGGCACCAACTAGTTCTTCTGGTCTCAGGATGATGTAGGTCTCTGGTTCACGTGGCCCTTTCTGTCTCTTGGGCTCTTAGTTGTCGTGTGGCCTTGGTGTTCTTTATTTTCCTTTGCTCCAGGTGGGTTGAGACCAATTGCTGCATCTTAGATGGCTGCCTGTTAGCATTTAAGACCCCAGACGCCACATTTCAAAGTGGGATGCAGAATGATTTCATAATAGAATTATTTTGCCAATTGACTTAGAAGTCCCCGCAAACCATGTTCCCCAGACCCCCGCCCTTGCTCCGCTGACCTTTGAAGCATTCATTTTATCCCGGAAACTTCCTTGCTTTTGGTCCAGTCCAATTGAGCTGACCTTCCATGTATTGAGTGTTGTCTTTCCCTTCACCTAAAGCAGTTCTTATCTACTGATTAATCAATAAAAAACCTTCTCCCACCCTTCCTCCCTCCCCCCCTCGTAACCACAAAAGTATGTGTTCTTCTCAAGTTTACTATTTCTCAAGATCTTATAATAGTGGTCTTATACAATATTTGTCCTTTTGCCTCTGACTCATTTCGCTCAGCATAATGCCTTCCAGATTCCTCCATGTTATGAAATGTTTCAGAGATTCGTCACTGTTCTTTATCGATGCGTAGTATTCCACTGTGTGAATATACCACAATTTATTTACCCATTCATCCGTTGATGGACACCTTGGTTGCTTCCAACTTTTTGCTATTGTAAACACAGCTGCAATAAACATGGGTGTGCATGTATCTGTTTGTATGAAGGCTCTTGTATCTCTAGGGTATATTCCCAGGAGTGGGATTTCTGGGTTGTATGGTAGTTCTATTTCTAACTGTTTAAGATAACGCCAGATGGATTTCCAAAGTGGTTGTACCATTTTACATTCCCACCAGCAGTGTATGAGAGTTCCAATCTCTCCGCAGCCTCTCCAACATTTATTATTTTGTATTTTTTGGATTAATGCCAGCCTTGCTGGTGTGAGATGGAATCTCATCGTAGTTTTAATTTGCATTTCTCTAATGGCTAATGATTGAGAGCATTTTCTCATGTATCTGTTAGCTGCCTGAATATCTTCTTTAGTGAAGTGCGTGTTCATATCCTTTGCCCACTTCTTGATTGGGTTGTTTGTCTTTTTGTGGTTGAGTTTTGACAGAATCATGTAGATTTTAGAGATCAGGTGCTGGTCGGAGATGTCATAGCTGAAAATTCTTTCCCAGTCTGTAGGTGGTCTTTTTACTCTTTTGGAGAAGTCTTTAGATGAGCATAGGTGTTTGATTTTTAGGAGCTCCCAGTTATCGGGTTTCTCTTCATCATTTTCAGTAATGTTTTGTATTCTGTTTATACCTTGTATTAGGGCTCCTAGGGTTGTCCCAATTTTTTCTTCCACGATCTTTATCATTTTAGTCTTTATGTTTAGGTCTTTGATCCACTTGGAGTTAGTTTTTGTACATGGTGTGAGGTATGGGTCCTGTTTCATTTTTTTGCAAAGGGATATCCAATTATGCCAGCACCATTTGTTAAAAAGGCTATCTTTTCCCCAGTTAATTGACACTGGTCCTTTGTCAAATATCAGCTGCTCATACGTGGATGGATCTATGTCTGGGTTCTCAATTCTGTTCCATTGGTCTATGTGTCTGTTGTTGTACCAATACCAGGCTGTTTTGACTACTGTGGCTGTATAATAGGTTCTGAAGTCAGGTAAGGTGAGGCCTCCCACTTTCTTCTTCTTTTTCAGTAGTGCTTTACTTATCCGAGGCTTCTTTCCCTTCCATATGAAATTGGTGATTTGTTTCTCTATCCCCTTAAAATATGACATTGGAATTTGGATCGGAAGTGCGTTAAATGTATAGATGGCTTTTGGTAGAATAGACATTTTTACTATGTTAAGTCTTCCTATCTATGAGCAGGGTATGTTTTTCCACTTAAGGATGTCCTTTTGAATTTCTTGTAGTAGAGCTTTGTAGTTTTCTTTGTATAGGTCTTTTACATCCTTGGTAAGATTTATTCCTAAGTATCTTATCTTCTTGGGGGCTACTGTGAATGGTATTGATTTGGTTATTTCCTCTTCGGTGTTCTTTTTGTTGATGTAGAGGAATCCAAGTGATTTTTGTATGTTTATTTTATAACCTGAGACTCTGCCAAACTCTTCTATTAGTTTCAGTAGTCTTCTGGAGGATTCCTTAGGGTTTTCTGTGTATATAATCATGTCATCTGCAAATAGTGATAACTTTACTTCTTCCTTGCCAATCCGGATACCTTTTATTTCTTTGTCTAGCCTAATTGCCCTGGCTAGGACTTCCAACACGATGTTGAATAAGAGCGGTGATAAAGGGCATCCTTGTCTGGTTCCCGTTCTCAAGGGAAATGCTTTCAGGTTCTCTCCATTTAGAGTGATATTGGCTGTTGGCTTTGCATAGATGCCCTTTATTATGTTGAGGAATTTTCCTTCAATTCCTATTTTGGTAAGAGTTTTTATCATAAATGGGTGTTGGACTTTGTCAAATGCCTTTTCTGCATCAATTGATAAGATCATGTGGTTTTTGTCTTTTGTTTTATTTATGTGATGGATTACATTAATGGTTTTTCTGATATTAAACCAGCCTTGCAAACCTGGTATAAATCCCACTTGATCAGGGTGAATTATTTTTTTGATGTGTTGTTGGATTCTATTGGCTAGAATTTTGTTGAGGATTTTTGCATCAATGTTCATGAGGGATATAGGTCTATAATTTTCTTTTTTTGTAATGTCTTTACCTGGTTTTGGTATCAGGGAGATGGTGGCTTCATAGAATGAGTTGGGTAGTATTCCGTCATTTTCTATGCTTTGGAATACCTTTAGTAGTAGTGGTGTTAACTCTTCTCTGAAAGTTTGGTAGAACTCTGCAGTGAAGCCGTCCTGGCCAGGGCTTTTTTTTGTTGGGAGTTTTTTGATTACCGTTTCAATCTCTTTTTTTGTTATGGGTCTATTTAGTTGTTCTACTTCTGAATGTGTTAGTTCAGGTAGGTAGTGTTTTTCCAGGAATTCATCCATTTCTTCTAGGTTTTCAAATTTGTTAGAGTACAATTTTTCATAATAATCTGAAATGATTCTTTTAATTTCATTTGGTTCTGTTGTGATGTGGTCCTTCTCATTTCTTATTCGGGTTATTTGTTTCCTTTCCTGTATTTCTTTAGTCAGTCTAGCCAATGGTTTATCAATTTTGTTAATTTTTTCAAAGAACCAGCTTTTGGCTTTGTTAATTCTTTCAATTGTTTTTCTGTTCTCTAATTCATTTAGTTCAGCTCTAATTTTTATTATTTGTTTTCTTCTGGTGCCTGATGGATTCTCTTGTTGCTCAGTTTCTATTTGTTCAAGTTGTAGGGACAGTTCTCTGATTTTGGCTCTTTCTTCTTTTTGTATGTGTGCATTTATTGATATAAATTGGCCTCTGAGCACTGCTTTTGCTGTGTCCCAGAGGTTTTGATAGGAAGTATTTTCATTCTCGTTGCTTTCTATGAATTTCCTTATTCCCTCCTTAACGTCTTCTATAACCCAGTCTTTTTTCAGAAGGGTGTTGTTCATTTTCCAAGTATTTGATTTCTTTTCCCTAGTTTTTCTGTTATTGATCTCTAGTTTTATTGCCTTGTGATCTGAGAAGATGCTTTGTAATATTTCAATGTTTTGGACTCTGCAAAGGTTTGTTTTATGACCTAATATGTGGTCTATTCTAGAGAATATTCCATGTGCGCTAGAAAAAAAAGTATACTTTGCAGCAGTTGGATGGAGAGTTCTGTATAAGTCAATGAGGTCAAGTTGGTTGATGGTTGTAATTAGATCTTCCGTGTCTCTGTTGAGCTTCTTACTGGATGTCCTGTCCTTCTCCGAAAGTGGTGTGTTGAAGTCTCCTACTATAATTGTGGAGGTGTCTATCTCGCTTTTCAATTCTGTTAAAATTTGATTTATGTATCTTGCAGCCCTGTCATTGGGTGCATAAATATTTAATATGGTTATGTCTTCCTGATCAATTGTCCCTTTTATCATTATATAGTGTCCTTCTTTATCCTTTGTGGTGGATTTAAGTCTAAAGTCTATTTTGTCAGAAATTAATATTGCTACTCCTCTTCTTTTTTGCTTATTGTTTGCTTGATATACTTTTTTCCATCCTTTGAGTTTTAGTTTGTTTGTGTCTCTAAGTCTAAG
Organism: Elephas maximus indicus; assembly: GCF_024166365.1. Classification (NCBI taxonomy): domain Eukaryota; kingdom Metazoa; phylum Chordata; class Mammalia; order Proboscidea; family Elephantidae; genus Elephas; species Elephas maximus. The sequence continues at coordinate 164,602,883 of NC_064819.1, forward strand.
GTGTGTCTCTTGTAGGCAGCATATAGATGGATCGTGTTTCTTTATCCAGTCTGTGACTCTCTGTCTCTTTATTGGTGCATTTAGTCCACTTACATTCAGGGTAATTATAGATAAATAAGTTTTTAGTGCTGTCATTTTGATGCCTTTTTATGTGTGTTGTTGACAATTTCATTTTTCCACATACTTTTTTGTGCTGAGGCGTTTTTCTTAGTAAATTGTGAGATCCTCATTTTCATAGTGCTTGACTTTATGTTAGTTGAGTCGTTACGTTTTTCTTGGTTTTTATCCTGAGTTATAGAGTTGTTATACCTTTTTGTGGTTACCTTATTATTTACCCCTATTTTTCTAAGTAAAAACCTAACTTGTATTGTTCTATATCGCCTTGTATCACTCTCCATATGGCAGTTCAATGCCTCCTGTATTTAGTCCCTCTTTTTGATTATTGTGATCTTTTACCTATTGACTTCCATGATTCCCTGTTATGTGTATTTTTTTTTTTTAATTAATCTTAATTTGTTTTTGTGATTTCCCTATTTGAGTTGATATCAGGACGTTCTGTTTTGTGACCTTGTGTTGTGCTGATATCTGATATTATTGGTTCTCTGACCAAACAATATCCTTTAGTATTTCTTGTAGCTTTGGTTTGGTTTTTGCAAATTCTCTAAACCTTGTTTGTCTGTAAATATCTTAATTTCGCCTTCATATTTCAGAGAGAGTTTTGCTGGATATATGATCCTTGGCTGGCAGTTTTTCTCCTTCAGTGTTCTGTATATGTGGTCCCATTCCCTTCTTGCCTGCATGGTTTCTGCTGAGTAGTCAGAACATAGTCTTACTGATTCTCCCTTGAAGGAAACCTTTCTTTTCTCCCTGACTGCTTTTAAAATTTTCTGTTTATCTTTGGTTTTGGTGAGTTTGATGATAATATGTCTTGGTGTTTTTCTTTTTGTATCAATCTTAAATGGGGTTCGATGAGCATCTTGGATAGATATCCTTTCGTCTTTCTTGATGTCAGGGAAGTTTTGTGTCAGGAGTTCTTCAACTATTTTCTCTGTGTTTTCTGTCCCCCCTCCCTGTTCTGGGACTCCAATCACCCGCAGATTATCCTTCTTGATAGAGTCCCACATAATTCTTAGGGTTTCTTCATTTTTTTTAATTCTTTTATCTGATTTTTTTTCAGCTATGTTGGTGTCGATTCCCTGGTCCTCCAGATGTCCCAGTCTGCATTCTAATTGATCGAGTCTGCTCCTCTGAGTTCCTAGTGCGTTGTCTAATTCTGTTATTTTATTGTTAATCTTTTGGATTTCTACATGCTGTCTCTCTATGGATTCTTGCAACTTATTAATTTTTCCACTATGTTCTTGAATAATCTTTTTGAGTTCTTCAACAGTTTTATCAGTGTGTTCCTTGGCTTTTTCTGCAGTTATCCTAATTTCATTTCTGATATCATTAAGCATTCTGTAAATTAGTTTTTTATATTCTGTGTCTGATAATTCCAAGATTGTATCTTCATTTGAGAAAGATTTTGATTCTTTTGTTTGGGGGGTTGGAGAAGCTGTCATGGTCTGCTTCTTTAAGTGGTTTGATATGGATTGTTGTCTCCGAGCCATCACTGGGAAACTAGTTTTTCCAGAAAATCCGCTAAAAAAAAAATGCAGTCAGATCCCTATCAGAGTTCTCCCTCTGGCTCAGGCTATTCAGATGTTAATGAAGCCGCCTGGGGAGGGTGGGGGAGGGAACAGAGAGATAGGAGAGTAGCACCTCAGAATATAGCCAGAGTTGCTTGTCTTGCTTGGAATGACTATTATATCTGAGACTCCCGCGGGGCGCGTCGCCTATGTGTGCTGGCTGTGTGGAGATTGCCTGGGGGGGGGTCTGGCCCGCTGGAGTCACGGTCAGATCCTCCGCTTCCAGCCCCACGCCCAGCGTCAAGGCTCCCCTACTGGGACGGTGCACTCTCGACTCCAAAATCAGTCGCTGCCTCCGGGGACTTCTCGTCCCTCCAGCCACGTGGTCGTGCCGCTCCCGAGAACCAGTTGGGCCTCCTCCCGGGGTTAGTTCAGATGGGTGGAGCAGGTCCCCGTGCTTGTGCCGTGACCGAGTGTTCTGGCTGGGACGCTGTTCTCCCCGCTCCAATACCAGTCGCTGCCTCCCAGGGACTTCTCCTACCGGCTGCATTCCACGCCGCCCGCACAACCCGGCTGGTCCCCTTCCCGGGGTTAGTTCAGGGGAGTGTAGCAACTCTCCGTGTTTATGCCGTACCTGCGTCCAGTCCAAATCCCTGTGGGACGGTTCCCCAGCTCGGACGCTGCTCTTTCTGCTCCAAGACCAGTCACTGCCTCCCGGGGACTTCTCCTACCGGCTGCGTCCCACGCCGCCCATGGAACCGGCTGGTCCCCCTCCCGGGGTAAGTTCAGGGGGGTGGAGCTGCTCTCTGTGCTTGTGCCGTACCTGACTGGTACGCTGGCTCCAGGCTCTGGAAACAATCGCTGCTTCCCCGTATTAGTTCGTTCTCCGTCTCTAAATCTGTGTTTGTTGTTCAGGGTTCGTAGATTGTTATGTATGTGATCGATTCACTTGTTTTTCCGTGTGTTTGTTGTAAGAGGGATCCGAGGTAGCGTCTGCCTAGTCTGCCATCTTGGCTCCGCCTCCCCTCGATGTTCTTTTTGTTGATGTAGAGGAATCCAAGTGATTTTTGTATGTTTATCTCATAACCTGAGACTTGGCCAAACTCTTCTGTTAGTTTCAGTAGTTTTCTTGAGGATTCCTTAGGGTTTTCTGTGTATAAGATCATGTCATCTGCAAATAGAGATTATTTTACTTCCCCCTTGCCAATCCGGATGCCCTTTATTTCTTTGTCTAGTCTAATTGCTCTGGCTAGGACCTCTAGCACAATGTTGAATAAGAGCGGTGATAAAAGGCATCCTTGTCTGGTTCCCGTTCTCAAGGGAAATGCTTTCAGGCTCTCTCCATTTAGAATGATGTTGGCTGTTGGCTTTGTATAGATGCCCTTTATTATGTTGAGGAATTTTCCTTCAATTCCTATTTTGGTGAGAGTTTTTATCATAAATGGGTGTTGGACTTTGTCAAATGCCTTTTCTGCATCAATTGATAAGATCATGTGGTTTTTGTCTTTTGTTTCATTTATATGGTGGATTACATTAATGGTTTTTCTAATATTAAACCAGCCTTGCATACCTGGTATAAATCCCACTTGGTCGTGGTGGATTATTTTTTTGATATGTTGTTGAATTCTATTGGCTAGAATTTTGTTGAGGATTTTTGCATCTATGTTCATGAGGGATATAGGTCTGTAATTTTCTTTTTTTGTGATGTCTTTACCTGGTTTTGGTATCAGGGAGATGGTGGCTTCATAGAATGAGTTGGGTAGTATTCCGTCATTTTCTATGCTTTGAAATACCTTTAGTAGTAGTGGTGTTAACTCTTCTCTGAAAGTTTGGTAGAACTCTGCAGTAAAGCTGTCCGGGCCAAGGCTTTTTTTTGTTGGGAGTTTTTGGATTACTGTTTCAATCTCTTTTTTTGTTATGGGTCTATTTAGTTGTTCTACTTCTGATTGTGTTAGTTCAGGTAGGTAGTGTTTTTCTAGGAATTCATCCATTTCTTCTAGGTTTGCAAATTTGTTAGAGTACAATTTTTCGTAATAATCTGATATGATTCTTTGAATTTCCGTTGGGTCTGTTGTGATGTGACCCATCTTGTTTCTTATTCGGGTTATTTGTTTCCTTTCCTGTATTTCTTTAGTCAGTCTGGCCAATGGTTTATCAATTTTGTTAATTTTTTCAAAGAACCATCTTTTGGGTTTGTTAATTCTTTCAATTGTTTTTCTGTTCTCTAATTCATTTAGTTCAGCTCTAATGTTTATTATTTGTTTTCTTCTGGTGCCTGATGGATTCTTTTGTTGCTCAGTTTCTATTTGTTCAAGTAGTAGGGACAGTTCTCTGATTTTGGCTCTTTCTTCTTTTTGTATGTGTGCATTTATTGATATAAATTGGCCTCTGAGCACTGCTTTTGCTGTGTCCCAGAGGTTTTGATAGGAAGTGTTTTCATTCTCGTTGCATTCTTTGAATTTCTTTATTCCCTCCTTAATGTCTTCTATAACCCAGTCTTTAAGAAAATATCTTTTAAAGAGATTTAAATTATAAGAAAAAAAATTTTCTATATTTACTAATGCAGTTGCCATTTCTGATCTCTTCATTGCTTTGTATAGACCAATTCTCAAGGGCTTCCCCCCCCCGCCCCCAAAACATTGCTTGTAATGTGGGCTGCTGGCTATGAATTCTTTCAGCTTTAGAATTCTGAAAAAGTTTTTGTGTTAACCTTCATTTTTGAAAAATATTTTTACTGGGTATTGAATTCGAGGTTGACAGCTTTTCTCTTTTAGTACTTTGAAAATGTCGCTCTACTGTCTTCTTGCATTGTTTCTGATGAGAAATCTGTGTTACTCTTACCTTGTTTCCCTGTACAAAGTGTTTTCTTTATGCCTGACTGGTTTTATGATTTTCTGTTTATCACTGGTTTTGAGAAATTTGATTATTTTGTGCCTTGTAATTTTCCTTTGTTTTTGTGCTTAGGGTTTGCTGAGCTTCTTGAATCTGTGAGTTTATTATTTTCATCAAATTTGGAAAATTTTCTGCCATTAGTTCTTCAAATACTTTTTATTTTCCCTCTCTAGGGACTCCAGTTACATATATGTTAGGTTGATTGTTGTTCCACAGTTTACTGATGCTCCGTTTATTATTTTTATCCTTTTTTCTTTCTACATTTCATTTTGGATTATTTCTATTGCTATTTCTCAAGTAGCTAATCTTTTCTTCTGCAATGTTTACCCTACCATTAATCCCACCCAATGTATTCTTTATCTCATACATTGTAGTTTTCATTTCCAGAAGTTGATTTGGACCTTTTAAAACATCTTCCATGTCTTTATTTATTTTTTGAACATAAAGGATCAGGACCAGCTATGTAATTTGTGTGGCCCAGTGCACTATGAAAATTTGAGGCCCCTTGTTCAAGTATTATTAAAAATTTCAAGACAGTGACAGCAGAGCATTAAACGAAGCATGGAGCCCTGCCAAACTCAGGGCTGTATGTGACTGTATAGGTCTCACATCCACAAAGTTGTCGCTGTATGGAACAGAGTTATAATAACTGATTTAATGTCCTTATCTTCTAACATCTGTGCCAGTTCTGGGTTGGTTTCATGATTTTTATCCTCATTTGCGAATCTGACAATTTTTGATTGGGTGCTAGACACTGCAGTTTTTAATTTTGTTGGGTGCTGGATTTTTTTTGTTTCCGTAACTATTTTTCAGTTTTGCTGAGATAAAATTAATTTACTTGGAAATATTTGATTTTTTTGATCTTGCTTTTAATATTTGTTTGGTAGGAACAGAAAAGCATTTAGTTTAGGACTGATTTTGCACCACTTGGTGGTACAGTGGCTAAGCACCCTGCTGCTAACCAAAAGTCAGTGGTTTGAAGCCACTAGCCGCTCCATGGAAGAAAGATGTGGCAGTCTGCTTCCATCAAGGTTACAGCTTTGGAAACTCTATGGAGCAGTTCTACTCTGTCTTATAAGGTTGCTATTAGTTGGAATCAACTTGATTACAATGGGTTTGGTTTTGGCTTGGTACTAAGTAGCCCGTATCTTCTGAGTACTTTAACTTTCTGAGTACCCTTTCCAATATTCAGTGAATTGTGACTTTTTTACTTTTTGATGCAGGTAACAGGCACTATTCCTGGCCCAATATGAGTGCTGGGTATTGTTCTCTGTAATTTTTAGGGTGATTTTTCTCTCAGACTTGTATAGTTTCCTTACATGCATGTACTTAACAGTATACTGCTAAATACTTGGTCGGGGATGGGGGGGCTTCTGAAACTCTCTGGAGTTACCTGTCTGGGCTGTTCTCTACTCTCTGGTACTCTGTTCTGTGAACTCTAGTGTCCTTGTTCTTCCCAGGCTCTTAGCTCTATCTCCTCAAGGTAGGGAGTCTGCCTAGTTCCACTTGGGTTCCTTTTCTATGTGTCATGACCAACAATATTTTAAAAATATATTTTATTTTTATCTGACCCTTTAACTTTTATTTTTGCTTTTGTTTTATAGTGTGTGTAATATATTATTACATTAACACATGTGTATAATTAATACGTGAATAAACTTGTTTATATTGGATCTTGGCTGAAAGCAGAGAATACCAGAGAGATGTTTACCTGTGTTTTATTGACTATGCAAAGACGCTCAACTGTGTGGATCATAACAGATTATGGATAATATTGTGAATAATGGGAATTCCAGAACACTTAATTACGTTCATGTAGAACCTGTACATAGACCAAAAGGCAGCCTTCAAACAGAACAAGAGGATACTACGTGGTTTAAAATCAGAAAAGATTTGCATTGGGGTTGTATCTTTTTATCATGTTAATTCGATCTGTATGCTGAGCAAACAATCCGAGAAGATAGACTATATGAAGAAGAATGCAGCATCAGGATTGGCGGAAGGCTCATAAACAGCCTGCGATATGCAGATGACACAACTTTGTTTGCTGAGAGTGAAGAGGGCTTGAAGCACTTACTGATGAAGATCAAAGACTACAGCCTTCAGTATGGATTTCACCTCAACAAAAATCTCGTTTCTCAACAAGGAAATAAGAATCCTAACAACTAGACAAATTAAGCAATGTCATGATAAATGGAGAAATACTGAAGTTGCCAAGGATTTCATTTAACTTGGATCCACAATCAACACCCATGGAAGCAGCAGTCAAGAAATCAAATGCATATTGCTTTGGGCAAATCTGTGGCAAAGACCTCTTTAAGGTGTTAAAAATCAAAGATGCCACTTTGAGTACTAAGATGTGCCTGACCCAAACCCTGGAGGTGCAGTGGTTAAGTGCTCAGCTGCTAACCAAAAGGTCACCAGTTCGAACCCACCGGCCGCTCTGTGGGAGAAAGATGCGGCAGCCTGCTCCCCTAAAGATTTACAACCTTGGAAACCCTATGAGGCAGTTCTACTCTGTCCTATGAGTCGGAATCAACTCAATGACAATGGGTTTGGGTTTTTTGGACCCAAACCATCGTATTTTTAATCACCTCATATGTATGCAGAAGACTGAAGAAGAACTGATACCTTTGAATTATGGTGTTGGCAAAGAATATTGAATATACCATGGACTACCAGAAGAACGAAGAAATATGTCTTGGAAGAGGTACAGCCAGAAAGCTCCTTAGAAGCGAGGATGGTGAGACTTTGTCTCAAGTAATTTGGACATGTTATCAGGAGGAACCAGTCCCAGGAGAAGGGCATCATGCTTGATAGAGTGTCAGCAAAAAAGAGGAATACCTTTAATGAGGTGGATTGACACAGCGGCTGCAAGAATGGGCGCAAACATAGTAAACATGAGAATGGTGCAGGACCAGGCAGTGTTTAGTTCTGTTGTACCTGAGATCTCCAACTCAGTGAAACCAAACAACAACACATTGAATGATAACTGTGTGCTTCGTTTTAATATATTCACAGCAACCCAAGATATGGGTATTAGCATCCCCATTTTATAATTGGGGAAACTGGATTCAAGACTTTGAGAACGTTTACCAAGTTCACACACTGGGCAAATGGTTTATCAGGTATTTAAATACAGCTCTGTCTAATCCTGAGGTTTGTGCCGCAGCTACTCAACAGGAGTTCTTCCCTGTATTGTAGATACCCTCAAAGCTTCCATAATACTAGTGTGTATGTACTATGATTTTGATCCTGAAGGCAGAATTATCTTAATCATTTTTGGCATCTCCAAATCTTCATGCACAGCAGGTGTTTAATAAGTATTTGTTGAATCAGCTTGAAATCTACATATTATTGGGTGGACTGCCATAATAAAATACCACAAAGCGAGTGGCTTAAAAGAACAGAAACTTACTGTCTCACAGTTCTGGAGACTAGTAGTCCAAATTAAGGGTGTCAGCAGGACCATGCTCTCTCTATTCATTATAGGGGAAGATCTTTCCTTTTTTCTTCCAGCTTCTGGTAGCCCCAGGCATCTCTTGGCATTCCTTGGCTTATACATCTATCTTCACAAGGCACCTTTTCACTGTGTGACTCTGTCTCTGTGTCTGTTCTTCCCTTCTATAAGACACTACTTAGAAGGAATCAGGATCCATCCTGCTCTGGTATGACATCGTCAACTGATCACATTTTCAAAGGAAGATGCTATATGGAAACAGGTCACGTTCATTAGTACAAGGGTTAAGCCTTCAGCATATCGTTTGGGGTAGGGGGCATGATTCAATCCATCACTGGACATGAAATAATCAGTAATATGCTGGGCATCCCTGGCAGGTGTTTAAAAATATAGACTCCTGCGGATATGGGGAATTTATTTCAGTTTATAATTCAGGTAGGAAGAATTTTCCTGAAAAGGCTGTTTAGACACCCTTTGTATCTTCAAAACATGGAAAACAAGCAGCTTCTAAGTCCAAATACTTGGTTTCCAGGAGTTACTAACCCTGAATTTCAGTTACAGGGGTAAAGGTAATTCATTATGAGGCTGTTCCCAGTATTCAGAGATAGAGCTACAGTCAAAAACAAAAACTAATGCTGAGGTTTAGTCATATGAGTCCACAACTGAGGATCATAGCCAAAAAAAAGTATACATAGCTAGGCCCTACTATTTGGCATGACCTGGTACACAGATAGGGATTCAGAACCAAATGGAATAAAGAGTTCCTTTACCACACTGGGTTATCATCAGGAGTTTGGTGAGGAAGAACTAGAGAGTGCTATCTCTGAACACTTTGGTAGTTTATTCTGTGTAAATGAACTTAGATGCCTGCTTTGGGATGCCTGCAAGTTCTTTAGCCTGATCTGTTCAATTTACCCTTTAAAATTGGGCAATCAGACATTGAAAATCCTATGGTGCACAGTTCTACTCTGACATACATGGAGTTGCCATGACTAGATGGCAACTGATGTTGTTTTTTATTTAGTATGGCTAGAGTGTGTGTATTTGCAAGGAAGTACCAGGGAATGAAGATTCCGGTCTTTAGCAGCCTATATGTCAGTGAGTGCTGAAGCCAGACTTACCATTCTCTCTTTTTGGATCTTTATTACAGACTATTTTCTGGTTGAAAATCAAGGAATTATAGCATCATGTCTGTGAGTGCGAGCCCTGGAGCTGAATATCTTGGGTCGGATTTAAATCCTGGCTCCACACACACAAGCTGAATTTTGATTAATTTGCCTTTACCTGCAAAATTGGTATTATCCAACAGCACTCAGGGGCTTTGGAAGATAAAATGAGATAATGCTTTGGAAAAGGCTGGCTCCCAGTAAGTAACCACACAGGTAGACTTTCCACAAGCTCACACCAGTGCTCTCTATATCCGGACTTTGTAACGACTGCATGCTAGTACTAAGGATGATTCCACCGCAGATGCGTGGTGTTAGCCACAAGGTGCTAAACCCCTCTTTTTCAAAATACTGGTGATAGAGGATGGGGTGTGCTCCTGGGGCATGGGACTATCTCAGGGCAAAGCTTTTTTGTTGTTACTATTCTCTATTTTTTTTTTTTTAATTCTCTATTGAAGTAAGTGATGCAGATCAGTGGAAAAGGTTATAGGAGCATCTTTTTGTCTATCATTTTCACTTCACTTTTTATTACCAAATATCAGTTTTTGTAGATATTTATTAACTGAGCTTATTTTCAGCAACATCATTAAATTCCACAATTTAGAAGAGGGCATATTTACATCAAGCATGTATTTACTTCAGTGTATGTGGTGATTTCCTATTAATTGAATCATTTTACTTTTTACTTAATGGATCTTCCATTTTATTGCCATTATTTTTCAAAAAATGGAGCCCTGGCGGCTGAATGGTTAAGAGCTTGGCTGCTGACTGAAAGGCTGGCAGTTTAAACCCACCCCTCTGTTCAGCAGGAGAAAGACCTGGTGATCTGTTCCTGTAAAGATTGAAAACCGAAACCAAACCCATTGCCATCAAGTCAATTCTGGCTCATAGCCCCTACAGGACAGAGTGTAACTGTCCTATAGGGTTTCCAAGGCTGTAATCTTTACAGAAACAGACTGCCACATCTTTCTCCTGCAGAGTGGCTGGTGGGTTTGAACCAATGATTTTCTGGTTAGCAGCTGCGTGCTTAACCACTGTATATAACTAGGGCTTCTCCTGTAAAGGCTTCCACCTAGAAAACCCTATGGGGCAGTTTTACTCTGTCATATGGGGTTGCTGTGAGTCCAAATGAACTTGCCGGCACCTGACAACAGTATTTCAAGAGTCTCTACTATCAAATACACTTAATAAGTTGTTTGAAAGCTCTTTCAGACACATCCAGCCTCGTCTCCATCCTGGGCCTGTGGGATGGCTGTGCAAGGTGGCATTTGCCGCCCTCCCCCCGCCCTGCCCGAGGCACAGGAGATGGGCCACCTCACTGGATGAGGTGCTCTGTATGTCTGCCTCGGCTTGGGCAGAGGAGCTGGAGGGGCCTTGGCTCTTCTCAGGAGATGGACAGATTTCACAGGGGCCTGTGTCTGGCTCTTGGAATCCAGCCTCATTAACCCAAAACCCAGGGACCTAGAGTCGAGCTTTGGACTTTTTAAATATAAATTAATACACAGCATCCTTAATGTGTATTAATTTATAAAGTCCAAAGCCATTAATATATAATCTCTCACCCTAAAATAACCACTGGTGCTTTCGGGATTTTTTTTCTAGTTTTTTTTTTTTTCCTATGCGTATTTTAAAATAATTTGATATCTTTGATTTCAAAATAACCAATTCATTATAGAAAAGTTGGAAAATAAAACACAGTTAAGAGATAATAATGTACCTATCAAGTATAATATAAATTAGTAACATTGTATATACTAATCTATAATATAGTCATTTTACCTTATATGTTAGGTCTTTTCTCCACTGTTTACATATTTTATGAATGTAATGGTAATCAAAGTAAATAATACACTTTTTTATTTTGCTTTTTTCATCAAGCATGTTTGGGTAGCCATCTTTTTTAGGCTACTTCCTACTCTCTATGGCATTATTAGTAATGCTAGTAATGTAATAGAATGGTTGTACTATATAACATACCTAAGCATTTTCCTACAGTTTAATAGTTAGGTTATTTCTAATTTTATGTTATTTTAACATGAATGGGAAGCTCATTTTAATATAAATGGCTTTTTCAATATTTTGGATTGGTTTGTTAGGATACACTCTCAGAAGTCGAATCCCTCCATGAAATGCTATTAACCTTTGAAGTGACTATAAATATTGCTAAATCATTTTCTGAAAGGGTTATGCTGATTATAACTGTGGCAGTAGTATATGAGACAGCCAATTTCACCACATCCTCAAAACATTCAATAAAATCATCGCTAATTCAATAGTTGAGAAAAGCTATCTTGCAGTTTTAGTCTATAATTCTTTGATCACTAATTAAGTCAAATAATTTTCAAGATGTTTTTAAACAATCTGTATATTCTACTGCTAACGGAAATGTCTGTGGTTGGAAAAGACCCTCGGCTCCACGAGAGAAAGACGTGGCAGTCTGCTTCCATAGAGATTTACAGGCTTGGAAACCTGTGGGGTTGCTATGAATTGGAATGAACTGAATGGCAGTGGGTTTGGTTTTTATATATTCTCTTAGATTAATTATCTTCCACATCCCTTGTTCATTTTTTCTATTAGGTTTTGGTACTTTTCCTATTAAATTGTATAATTATGATAAGTATTTCAGTGTCATATTTCCTCCAAGTGATTTTGTCTCAGTGCCTGTCCTTTATATATTTTCTTTTATTTTTATTAAAGGAAAATAAGTTAAAAATCATTTTAATTAAAGTATACAATGAATACCTGATTCCTTCTTAAGAACTAATAGGATTTTGTGTTGTGTGAAAATGAAGTATAAAAGTTTGTGATAATATCACAGTGGTAAATGTACATTTTATCTCTAGTTTTCATATGAAAAGTTTAAGAACTTCATAGTTGGTAGCTAATCTGGATTTTAACAGCTTTTATTTTTAAACAGAAAGTATATATGTCAAATATTATGTTGACAAATTAATTGACCATAATTGTCAAAATTGCTGGTTATTAATTTATTTTCAGTGTTTGTGTGTGAAAATGTAAACCTGCACAAGTGCCACGGTCAATTACGGCACATTTGATGTGACCTAATTAGCATTGTGAGGAATGGATGCATGGAAAAGCAAATGGGGACACATGCTAGGGACAAAATTGGATGTGATGTGAATACTAATTTTGGCTTTATATTGTTTTATTTAAAAAAAGCTCTCTTTCATAAAAGGACAGAAAACCAAAACTAGACAGTTATTGAATCCTTATGTGGCAGGAACTACATCAGGTAATTTCATGGACAACTCTGTGGAGAGGATTATTATCTCCACTTTACAGATAAGGAAACAGGCTCAGCAAAGTGGAATGAGTTGCTCAAAGCTACATATCCTGTTTGAAACAGCCAGGATTGCAACCCAGCCTTCTGAATGCAAGATAACCTTTAGTAATTTTTTTTCAATTTTAGTTTTATGGTATAATTAATTCCATCCCAAAATTAAAAAAAAAAAGGAAAGAATTTCCAAAGGAGAGAAAATGCACACACACATATATTAAAATTAGATTTTATTTTTTAGAGTGGTTTTAGGTTTACAAAAAATTTAAGCAGAAAGTACAGAGTTCCCATATACACCTCCCACCCCTGTACACAATTCCTCCTAATATTAATATTTTGGATTAGTGCGGTAACCAATATGGATGACTTATTATTAACTGGAAACCCTGGTGGCGTAGTGGTTAAGTGCTAAGGCTGCTAACGAAAAGGTCAGCAGTTCGAATCCTCCAGGTACTCCTTGGAAACTCTGTGGGGCAGTTCTATTCTGTCCTATAGGGTTGCTATGAGTTGGAATCGACCTGACAGCGGTGGGTGGTGGGTTATTATTAACTAAAATCCATAGTTTACATTAGGGTTCACTTTTTATGTTTTACGGTTTGTGGGTTTTGACAAATGCATGTCATATACCCACCATTACAGTATCATAAAGAATAGTTTCATTGCCCTATAAGTGCCCCGTGCACTACCTATTCATCCCTCCCCCTTTCTCCCAGAGCCCCTAGCAACCACTGATCTTTTTACTATCTCTATAATTTTACCTTTTCTAGAATGTAATATAGTTGGACGCAAATAATATGTAGCCCTTTCAGATTGGCTTCCTTCATGTAGTGATATGCATTTAAGGCTCTTCCATATCTTTTCGTGGCTTGATAGCTCTTTTTTTTTTTTTTTTTTATTGCTGAAACTTGTGTCTGGGGTCATCCCCATGGCCTGTGGTTGGGCCTTTTTTCCAGGAGGGTGGTCTGGCTAGTGGAAGTGAATTTTCTGGCTCCTGCAAGCTGGCCTAGTATTTTTCTCATTGGATAGTTCCACCTGGACACAGAAGGGTTCAGGGCTCTGGACTACTGATGGCCCATTGTCAACTCTTGTGCATGTGTGGGTCTGTGTTTCAGCTCTTGCCTGTGTTTGATTGCAGTGCTGCCTTCTCCCTACATCGTCTGATGGTGAGGGCAGTGGTGGTGCTGGGAGGCATTCTGTACCCCATCCCTCCCCTCTACATGGTACCCAGCTTCTCTGTAGGCTTGTCAAGCAGTCTTCCCAGGGTGACTCCACCTATCTTCTCCAAGATTGTTTGAGATTGCAGCTCTGCAATGCTAATATGCCCTTCGAATCAATGTCCTTTCATGTCTTGGATTGATGTGGTGATATTGCTCTCCCAGATCAGTCTTAAGCTGTGCTAAACAAGGGACAGGCATTCTTTGTGCAAATTGGACCATTCTTCCTGTTCTGCCCCTCTATTAGGCTGGTGGCAGTATGTGGAAGGCAGGAGTACAATTTGAAAGAGATTACACTTTTTAAGAAAATACAGTGATCATGGCCTAAGGAGTTAAGAGAAGACATGACTGGAAGATGTGTTGTTGTTTTAGATTTAGTCTAGAAAATTCTGAAAAGTAAAATTTTCATAAGCAGATATGAAATTTCCTAAACTCTTTGGATAAGACTTGCATTTATGGTCATCAACAACAAAGCACAGTAACAAATTTTGTGAGAGTCATAGGAAGCCAGTTGAGCCAGAATCAACTTGATGGTAACTAACAGCAATAACAACATTCACAGATGACCTAGTAGGTGATGCAGCAATATGAGTAATGATTTAATAAGCACTAAATACATTTTTTTATAAACCATTATTTTTATATTATATAATTTATATACTTATATAAATTATATAACTTATTTATAGCATCTATAAATACACAATAAATATTAAATAAATAAATATTATTAGGAAGCTTCAGGGGCAAGCTGTTGCACTGTTTCAATGCAAACAATTTCTGAAGATGCACATTATTGTAATTTTTTCCCACAATGTTGTTGTCGTTGTTAGGTGCTGTCGAGTTGATTAGGACTCATAGTGACCCTGTGTACCACAGAACAAAACACTGCCCAGTCCTGCACCATCCTTACAATCCTTGTTATGCTTGAGCTCATTGTTGCAGCCACTGTGTCAATCCATCTCATTGAGGTTCTTCCTCTTTTTTGCTAACCCTCTACTTTACCAAGCATGATGTCCTTCTCCAGGGACTGATCCCTTCTGACAACATGTCCAAAGAATGTAAGATGCAGTCTCGTCATCCTTGCTTCTAAGGAGCAGTTTGGTTGTACTTCTTTCAAGACAGATTTGTTCTTTCTTTTGGCAATCTCTGGTATATTCAATATTCTTCGCCAACACCACAATTCAAAGGTGTCAATTCTTCTTTGATCTTCCTTATTCATTGTCCAGCTTTCACATGCGTATGATGCGAATGAAAATACTACGGCTTCGGTCAGGCATACCTTAGTCTTCAAGGTGACATCTTTGCTTTTCAACACTTTAAAGAGGTCCTTTGCAGCAGATTTGCCCAATAAAATGTCTCTTTTGATTTCTTGACTTCTGCTTCCATGGGTGTTGATTGTGGATCCAAGTAAAATAAAATCCTTGACAACTTCAATCTTTTCTCCGTTTATCATGATGTTGCTTATTGGTCCAGTTGTGAAGATTTTTGTTTCCTTTACATTGCAGTGTAATCCATACTGATAATCTACAATGAGAAATGTGTAATTAGCTGGGAATTGTGCATTTGGCAATATAGAACATGAAGAGATGATTCCTAAACCTGAATAGGAAAAGATGATGACTAGATACTACGAAGAATCTTTATGTGCTAATTGGACAATAAACAAATACATAAGTATCTTTTTTTTTTTAACCCCATTATTCTAAATCTTCCTTGATAAATCACAATACCTCATATGGGCCCCTGAACTTTGTAATACATAGTAAAATCAAATTGTTTATATAGACAGAGCCTCCCCCCCCCTCCAAATTTGCCTATAGCCCTGAATATTTTAGAGGTAGCCATGTAAGATACAGCCTTTATTTTAGATGAGAAAGAATTCTTCTTCATGGAACTCTTCCTTTAGATGGAGATTTCTTCACAGAGTATCCAGTTTTGAGGACAAACACAAAGTTGTCTTCATCTTCATATCTTGAGCACCCAGCACAGCTGTTCATCATGCATTTATTGGGCTGAGTGGAACTTGTCTAGGTTGGATCTTCCCCATCATGAGAGTAAATGCTGCCCTTGGTGAAAGAAGAGCAAAGCCATGTCCATTGGTGTTCAGCTGTGGTAAAAACGTTTGTAAGGTCTTTGTGTTTTCAAATTCTATCGTGTGGCTGTTATGTACTGAATTGTGTCCCACAAAAATATGTGTTGTAAATTTTAACCTCTATGCCTGTAGTTAAATCCCATTTGGAAATGGGTTGTCTTTGTAATGTTAATGTGACAGGATTAGTGTAGGGTGTGTCTTGAGTCAGCCTCTTACAAGATATAAAAGGAGCAGATTAAGGAAGCAGAGTGGGAAGATAGATGACGCACCACATGAAGATCACCAGGGAACCAAGGAACAGGGACTTTTCCCTAGAACCAACAGAGAGAGAAAGCCTTTTCCTAGAGCTAGTGCCCTGAAATTGGACTTCTAGCCTCCCAAACTGTGAGAAAATAATTTGTTAAAGCCACGCACTCATGGTATTTCTGTTATAGCAGCACCAGATAACTAAGACAGTGGCCCTGAGAATTCTAACTCAAGTGCTTCTTCTTGGGGGCAAAATACTGCAGAGAAGGCCAATGCCTATTTGGGTAAACATAACAGAGCTAGATGACTTCTCACAGATTTGTCTGTGTCTGGAGGGTTGCTGGAATTCTTGGGGTTAATCTGCCTGTCCAGGTTCCAGGAAGGAGGTAACATTTCTAAATGGTCAGATGTGTAAAACTTCTGACATACATTCCTCCAGAAGCACGAGCTCTACCTTGTTCTACCTGGCTTCAGCCTATAAGCCCTATCCTTATTACTCTGATTTCTCTTGGTGATCACTTTGACTTGACAACTTATGTTTCTGTCCTCTTCTACAGGAGCTGACTTCACATTAACCATTACTCAATGGCATTTTTTAAAAGTGGAATACAATTTGACAAATTTTAACTTTGGTTTTGCCTTTATTCATATTTTCTTATAGTCTTATGGCTTTCTAACCATCATTAGAGTAGTATTTATTGCCACATATGGAGGATGGACTCAGCCCAGAATAAAGTATTCATTTTTGGCTCTGGGTTCCAAAAAAAAACCTTACCTATGTAAAGTAGAGACAGTAGCTGGAAAAGCAAAGTGCTGTTGCTTTGCAAGAGCCAGGTCCTTGAGAAAGAAAAGGTTTTAGAATTCTAAATATCTGGTTTTCGAATCAAGCAAATTCTATCGTACTCTAAAAGCAACAAGAGTTTTTCCAGTAGATGGGAGGTAAGTTTTGTTTTGCTTTTTATGGAGGGAAGGGAATGTGGTAGTATTTCAATATAAAAGAACAAGAACTCTGAGTCTAGTTCTGGAAGAACGAGAGGAGCCCCTCAGATATCCCAGACCTGAAGGGAACATTACCTCACCACCCAGGATGTTGCCAGCAAGGGAAAGCCTGCTATACTGAACCCCTGAATTTATCTCTATTTCCTCCTGACCACACTTCATCTCACCCTTTATCTCATGATATTAAAGAATAAAAGGATATAAACCCATAAAAATAAAAAGACAGAGAGGATAACCACAAAAAGTTGAAAGCTCATAGCTAGGGGACCTCTAGTGGAATGTCCCAGACAGTTCAATGAGGCCTATCTCCACACATGGACTTTTTTTTTAAGTTTTTCAGTGTCTCTTTTTTAAATATAACATACAAAAAATCTGAGTCATTTGAACAAAGCCTCTAACGTGCATAACAGAGACCAAAACACATAAAAACAAACTAAAAAAGGAACTCTGAGGAAAAATAGAGTGCAGGAAACAGAAGAAAACTTAAACTATAATTGATATTCTCAGAGAGATGATATTTTATCACTGAAACAAGAACAAGATGTTATTTTTAAAAAGGAAGATTCCAGGAATAAGAAAAAGTCCTGGTAGTTAAAAATACTATACAGAAATAAAAATTTCAATAGGTGGGTTGGATGATAAAATTGTGCATGCTCCTGGTGGGTAAAATAGAAAGACAAAAGGATGGAAAATAGGAGAGAAAAGGGTAACAATGGCTGGGGGATGTGTATAGACAAATGGCCCAGAGGATGGCCTTGTAGAATCCCTCACATACTAGTGTGTTGTGCAGAAAGCAGCAGAATGTCCTGGGACCCATCCTCAAACCCCCAAAAATGCTGTGAAGTGGCTGAGAGGGTACACGGACCCAATTGGGGAGCCATGTGGTTGGAATGAGTTGGATGTAGCTACATGAGCTGAAGTCTGGAGGTTATGTCAGTGTTGAGGACATCAGCAAAGATGCAATAAACAAAGACGCTGCAGCCTATATCTAATTAGGGTCCTTACTTGAGGCCAGGCTCAGAGGCTGGCATAGGAAACAGACATCCTCCCCAAAGCCCCAATACCATGATGTCTTGAAACTGGTTCACAACCCAGATGCCAACTGGGAGAAGAGAAAGAGTAGGGGCCAGTAAGGAGTGGGAAAAACCTAAGAGGTTGAGTTTAAAATGGAAGAGGCTGGGTTAATTTGAATTGGCCAGTACAGAACTAAGTTAATTTAATTATAATAGTATGACAAAGTTACACTTTTGTCTAGTTTAATTTTGTGCTTGAAAAATATACTGACTACATAGTCAATAAGGATAAAGAAAATAATATATATGACTATTATACATATATAATTAATAGAAAATCTTTTTCTTCTAAGAGCAGATAAACATTTTAACCTTTAAAAAAATCTATATTCTGTCTGATTTCTCTAACCAGTCTAGATAATTATTTTAATATTCAGAATACATGAATGCACATACATAACACATTATTGATGGTGCAATTTTTACTAAGAAGTTATTATGTGCATGTTACAATATAAGAAAAAGTGAAGAAAATAATCTTGGCTTCAGAAAGTTTACAATTAGGAAGATAAGCAGGAAATAAATGTTAAACAAGAGTTGCATACAATAGAAATTCAGAGGACTGAGAGAGTTTCACAGGCACGGGTGTTCAGGGAGATTAGTAGGAGCCAGAGAACTTGAGTTGAACGTGGAATACCTAGGAGAATCTAGATCAAGGAACGATAAATTAGTTTCTACTAGCATGGTGGCCTGGAGGTCTTTGTTGAGACACATTCTGGGGACCAGTCTTGTTTCAGAGGGAAGAATGGTGTGGAAGACTAGTGATGTCCGCTGTGATGTAAAGGAGAAGTTAATGAAGCCTTTTTGACCAGGATTAAATGTTTGAATTAAACTCAGTTTTTGCTGAATTAAAGCTGGTTCTTTTACATACCTGGCCAAGACTCTTTATTTGTCCAGCTGCTCTCAGTAGAGTTAACCCAGACTTTTCACAGGCACCTGCCATTTGGCTCCTTAATTGCTAGTAGTCATCTGAACCGAGGGAATGTTTCTCTCTGTTGTCAAGCCAGGATGTGAAAGAAGTACACTCTAAGGAAGAGAATCTTGACACACGTCTTTTTGTGTAAAGTGGGCCTAAGAAATGATTCTTTGTGACAAAGATGTAATAAAAAGAAAAATTTTTTTTTGTTTTGTTTTGAAAGGCTCCTGGAGCCAGACTTACCTGAAATTTCCCATACAACTTAAAAGGGTTTTGTATCAACAAGTTATTTTTTGGAAAATGATGTCCTGGTACCAAATGGTTACAAAAACCATGAGACATGTGGTTAGAGCTGTTTGTCATCAACCACTGTTGTTTTTATGACCCCTCGTAATGGATAATTGGGTACAGCACTATAAGCTTCTATGGGATAATTCAATTATCCAATAGAAGCCTATTCCCCACCTCCAAACCCATCCTTCTTGTGATCTCAACCTAAGGTTAACCAATCAAATGATTGTATTATAATTTATTTCTAACAGTAATTATGTTTGTTCTGTTAGAAGCTCCCTCACTGGAGTCAACAGTTCTCACTTACGTGAACTGGTGCCGCTCTGCATTTGAATGTACCTTTTCTTTTTTTCTGAGTAAATCCTCCTAAGCTTATTTCAAGGGCTGGCTTTGTTCTCCTCAACAGTGGACAGGAGAGGGGCAGAGCAAGGGCATGCATTTGGCATCTGTCCTTGGATAGTCAGAGAGGCAGAGAGCTGAGGGGCAAGAATTGCATATAGGTGATATCGGATAAAGAGAGGTCTTCAAACTGAAATATGTATGGTGTATTCTGGATTGAAGGTGCACTGGTGGTGCAATGGCAGGGCTCTTGGCTGCTAAACAAAAGATCTGTGATTTGAACTCACCAGCGGGTCCACAAAAGATCTGACAGTCTGCTTCCATAAAGATTACAGCCTAGGAAACCCTATGGGGTTGTACTACTCTGTCATATAGGGTTGCTGGGAGTCCGAGTCCACTAGATGGCACACAACAACAACAACATGCTGGATTGAAGGAGCCCTGGTGGTGCAATAGTTAAAGCACTGGATTGCTAACCAAAAAGCTGGTGGTTTGAACCCACCAGCTGCTTTGTGGGAGAAAAGACCTGGTGATCAGCTTCAGTAAAGATTACAGCCTAGATAACCCTATGGGGCAGTTCTACTCTGTGACACATGAGTTTGCCATGAGTCAGGATTGACTCAATAGTACCCAACAACAACAACAACAACATGCTGGATTGGGCAGAGGATTTCACAGGGTGGAGTAGCTGATGAAAAAGTTAATCAATTATCTTGTAGGGATGGAGGGCTGTCTTAGGCTGGGTTCTCTAGAGAAGCAAAAGCAGTAAAGCATATATATATATGTTTATATTAAGGAAATGGCTCATGCGGTTGTAGAGGCTGGAATGTGGGTCAGGCTGGAGGCTTCTCCTGATTCACATAGCCACAGGGGCTGACAAACCCAAGATGAGCAAGTCAGACAGCAGAGCTCTGGCTCACAGGCTGTGAAGACCAACAAATCCCAAGATCAGCAAGCAAGACGGCAGATAAGCTGTTAGCTCAAGCCCCAAGAACTGGAGGTCAGATAAACAGGAGCCAGCTGCACAATTCAGAGCAAGCAAAAGTCTTACCAGAAAGTCCACCTATATAGGATGCAAGCCACATCCCAAAGAAACTCCCTTTCAATTGGTTGGCTACTCAAAGCATATTCCATTATGGAGGTGATCACATTATATCAAATCTCATCTTGGAGGTGATCATATCATTATACGACTGCCAAACTACATCATAACCGCCAACCCACAGAGAACCATGACCCAGCCAAGTTGAGTTACAGCCTTAATGATCACAAGGGCCATTGAGGTTTTTTGAACAGCAAAATGACGCGATAAAAAATGGGAGCAGGTAAGGTGGGTAAAGTTTTAAGATCAGAAAAAGAGACCTTGAAATAGTAAGAACACAACTTGGGAACCAAATAACTGATAAATTTGAGTTTTTCTTGTATGTCTTTGTGATCTTTCTCAAAGATCTTTAACACCAATTCACTGAAAGTTCAACTCTTCCCTCTTAAATATTTGGGATCAAGTTTCTGCCCCTAACTACCTGTGTGACCTTGAAAAAATTGCTTAATAAATAAAGCTACTCAATATGACCAAAAAGATATGGGTTTATTTACTTGCATGTGCTTATCTCATTTAGCATTTTTTAAAATATTTATTAATTCAGTCCTTAATGGGACTCCAAATATAAAATGTCAATAAACATGGTTGGTGGTAATATCTTATTATTAATTTCATGATCTTAAAGCAAATTTGAGAAATACAGTTTATTGAATCTATGACTAATACTCAAACAGAACGTTATTTCCTGGCACATGAAATGAAGACCAAATTATTGCCTTATGTACCCTATTTTCATACCTCTATTACTTAAAAGTGGAACCATTTGTTTTCCATAAGGTTTTGCAGAGAACTAATTATAACATCAAGTGGGGTGGTGTTCAGAGTGGTATGAAGGCTAAATAATGAGAAAAAATACTCCAATAATTATTTAAAGTAGTGGGTGTTAGCTTCCACTCTGATCTGATGTTGGTGGTAGCTGGGAAAAGCTTCAAAGTAACAATACACATCCACCCATTGATGACATTTTATTCTTCTATTCATAGTTTATTTCATAACAAAAGTCCAATGGATTTAGCCTGTCTTTCAATTACACTGGCCACTTATTTGTGTGTATTGTGCATGGCTGTTTCACATGAGCTACAGGCCCTCAGCACTATTATCCTGGTCAACAAAAGACAATTACTAAATTATAAAAAAGCTTTAGATGAAACTGCCATGACAATAGGTATAGCTAATCAGAGGTATAATCATGTTCTGCTGGAAATCTGTCGTCATCAAATGAACAGAAACACAGTACAGTCTTTGAAGTTCATTTTCATGTAAACAACAAATGGTGCTGTCAGGTTTTTGCCACAGGTTTGAAGTATAAATTTGCATCATCAGCTTAGGGTCAAGAAATAACTTATGGCTTTAGTGTGAATGTATTTGCAAAATACATCATTTTACAGTTTTAGGGACAAATCTTTTAAGGATACCGGAATATTATGCATTTTCTGTTTATATAATAGAAACACACCGTGATATTCCTTAGGACACCGATGGGTTTACTGTGAATTGAACCACATGTTCAGAAAAACACCAACTCAGAAAAATAGGCTGATAATAGGCTGGAGCAAGAGGCAGGTGTTGGACCTGTGTCCTAGCATCCTAGCATGAGGAGCTACAAAAGGGTTTGTGTCACTGCGTTTCTGAGGAAAAATATTTTTAGAAGCAATTGTGCTGTGATGTTTTAATATCTGGGATGACGCCTGTGTTTAGTGAGAGGGTGGAGCTGTGACGGTGCTACCAGGTAATTGAAAGCTACTTTCTTTTACTAAAAAGTAAGAAAAGTAGATTCTAGACCGAATCACTGTAGATAAGTGTGAATTGAAGAATGCCATAAACCCCAATTACTTCAACATATTTCCTGTCTGACACAGGGTCTTTATCTCTGCTATCTGAGTCATTCCTTTAAGGCAGGATTCCTCAATCTTTGCACTGCTGACAATGTAGGCTGGATAATTTTTGTTGTGGGAGCTGTCCGGTCCATTGTAAAATGTTTAACACCATCCTTGGACTTTACTCACTAGATGCAAGTAATATTCTCTTGGTCTTCCCAGTTGTGGCAACCAAAAATATCTCCAGATACTGCCAAATGTCTCCTGGGTGCAAAATTACCTTGGCTGAGAAACTTTGCTTTAAGGGAATCTCAGGAGCTCTAAAGATGTCCTTGTTAAAGTGCAAACATGTTACCTGGGAGGAACAACACACCATTCCAAGAGTACCTTAGGCCCATTAGCTGTCTGATTTTCTAGCAGAAGAGCAGGACCAAGAATGGGATATGGATCAAGCTGATGAATGAAACAGGAAAGGTCCAGGGCATAGAAAAATGTCCAGGATGAGAAAAATGTTGATGATGAGATGCTGTATTAGGGACCCTTGGGCAGCCTAGAAATTTCAGGAGATGGCAAAAGTGCAGAACATGGCATGAAAAGAAGTGAGGAGTCATTCAGCATTCCAAGGTACATTGCAGTACTGTAAGCCCTTTATGGTGGGGCAAACAAATGTTGATGAATTTGTAAAATTAACTTTTGCACAGCTGAGTAGGTGGAGCAGGCAGCAATTCACTCTAAATAAGAGGTAGGTGGCACAGTTTGAGTCATTCTGGTGCCAAAGAATGTCTGTTGACTGGAGTCCTTTGCCTCTGGAGGATGTAGGAGCCTAGGGTCTGAGGGAGGTCAGACATCAGACTTTTGCACATAAACAGTTGCATCTGGCTGCTGCGGATAGATCGAGCCTGTGGTGAACATGGTGGGGGAAATAGTCATCCTTTCTAGAGATCTGATAAAAATCTTGGTATTTGAAAGTTTAACAAGGACACACGCACAAAACAAAGAATAAGAACCACTCAGATAGACGTTCCAAAGCAAATATTCAATATTTTAAAACATCACCCTGGGAAATAGACTAATTCAGGGTTTATTTAAAAAAAAAAAACAAACTGAGGTATTCTGGATTTTTCCCTTCATTTATCTTCCTTCTTACCCCTATGATTGCAGTTACTTTCAGTGGTTCACCCTTACTAACTTCACTATTTGGATTATTAGAGAAAATGCAGAAATAAACAAATAAATAAATAAAACATGTATGTTCTGGTCTACTATTTTTCAGCTCTTAACTTCCATTCTTTCTAGTTTCCTTTGTATTCACTTTATCTCTCTGCCCCATCTCTTCTATACTCTCCAACTTTTCACTTTTTCCTGCTGTCTTGTTTCTTCTCTACTTTCACCAAACAAGTGTCAAGAAATCACCTAGTTTCCATATGTATGGCAACCTGATAGCCCAGGTTTTGGGGACAGTCTCAAATTCATTTACCATATTAGTTTCATGAGTACTTTTGTACTTGTTAAACATGAGTCCCAGTTTTTTGTTTTGGATATATTGTCATTGTATCCATTTAAGATGTAAAACACAAGGGCAGGGGATTGACTGTAAAGTGTAATGAGGAAACTAGGAATACTAGAAATGTATAACATGATTGCGTGGTATTTATTTACTGTATGCATTTGTCAAAATTTACCAAATGTATACTTAAAATTAAAAGGAGCCCTGGTTGTGAAGTGGTTAAAGCACTCTTTTGCTAACCAAAAAAGTTGGTGGTTTGAACCCACCACTGGCTCTGCAAGAGAAAGATGTGACAGTCTGCTTCTGTAAAGGTTCCAGCCTTGGAAACCCTATGGAGCCATTCTACTCTACCCTATGGGGTTGCTATGCATTGGAATGGACTCAACAGCAGTTTTTTTTAATATTTAAATTTGGTGAATCTTAGTGTACATAAATTATACTTTAAAAAAGTAACTTTTGGGTGTCATCAAGTCATTTTCGACTCATGGCAAACCCACGTGACAAAGTAGAACTGCCCTATAGGGTTTTCTTGACTGTAATCTTTATGGAAGCAGATTGCCAGATCTTTCTGCCATGGAGCTGCTGCTGGGTGGATTTGAACCTTCAACCTTTTGGTTATCCGCCGAGCTTTTAACTACTTGTGACACCAGGGCTCCTTAAAAAAAAAAAAAGAAAAACTGATTAAAAACATGGAACTGAAAACATCATGATGCTCTCCATAATATTGCCCTGTCCACCTTCCACTGAAATAGCGATGCGGAGTCATTGTCCTTTGCTCATTTTCATCCTCTCAGGCTTTTACTCTTCTGAGAATAAGGGTGCTGGCCTGTGATGTCCTCATTTTATTTCCACCAGGACAGGGAGCAGAGCCAGGGCACCTACACGTCCCTGCTATCAGAGTCCCAAGAAACAAGAGTGTGTGCACTGAAGAGCAAAGGATAAATGCCAAACACAAAACAAAAAAATACAATGTCCAAAGCCTTGTAAATAATGTGTTTAAACAAAAATATGAAACTGATTTTTAAAAAAAGCCTCAAGGTGATAAAAACAGGCTCAGTAATCTTGATCCTTTCAATCCAACTCGAAGGCTGCAGCAGTTCACAGAGAAATTCTGTAATCTGAAAGTGCTGGGGTCCCCTCTGAAGTCGGCCACAGGCCCAGGCTACTTTGGTCTCAGGGTCTTCTATCTTTCCAAACACAGAGGGGAGTATCTTCTCCTGTCGCTGAGGCTATATGTACATACAAGCCTATTCATGCATTCTGAGGGACAAGTGAACCACATTAAAGGAGGAAAGAGGGAAGGATTGCTTAGTATTCTTCTATTAATGGACCTCCAGCCATGGTAAAGAATGACTATTTGTGTTCTTAACCCCTGAGACTTCATTTGGTCTTTCTTTTTCTTCCTTTCTGAAGCTTGAATTTAGAGAGTTTGTATATTGTCATAAAAAACAAAAAACAAACAATAACAAAATCCTATCTCAGGGTAGGGTTTTAATTAGGAAGATTAATTGTTTATATTATTCATTTTTGATATTTATTTATTACGAATAAGGTAAGACTTTGTAAAAAGAATGCCAATCACCTTCTAAATAAAAATTTTCCTTTGCTTATGAATTCAGATCAGGTTCCCCATAGAAAATTTGGACGATTTAAAAGGTGCAAAGAATATGAAGAAAATCACTATCTTAGTTACCTAGTGCTGCTATAATAGAAATACCACAAATGGTTGGCTTTAACAAACAAATTTATTTTCTCACAGTTTAGGAGGCTAGAAGTCCAAATTCAGGGAATTGGCTCTAGGGGAAGGTTTTTCTCTCTCTGTCAACTATGGAGGAAGGTCCTTGTCTCTTTGAGCTTCTGCTCCTGGGCAATCTTCATGTAGCTTGATATCTGTCTTCCCCCATCTCTGCCTCTGCTTGATTGTTTAATCTATTTTATATAACAAAAGAAATTGACTCAAGATACAGCCTATACTAATCCTACCTCATTAATGTAGCAAAGACAAACCATTCCCAAATGTGATTATAACCACAATCATAGAGGTTAGGATTTACAACACATATTTCTGGGGAACATAACCCAATCCATAACAACCACCTATAATCTCACTATCCAGAGACAATATCAACATGCTAATATCTTTCCAAATTTTGGCTTTGTCAAAGAAGAAATTCACACACTTTGTTAGAAGTGAAATAAAAAGAGTTTTTATTGAGGAATAATACAGCTCAAGCTTGGCAGCACTAACTAAAAATACAAAGCAGTCCGCAGTTTAAGTGGAGAGAGAGGTCTACATACATAGAGAACAAAGGAAAGGTAGGGGGTTAATGATTAATTAGAGATAAGATCAACTTCATCTTGAAGTCCTTTGAAATGTAAAGGTTGGCCACTTGGCTAGGAAGGAGTGAGCTACCACCTATGTGAGTTGTGCTAGCTGGTTTGGTTATATATTATGGGAGTCATGAACACATTTTTCTGGGGAACAAATTGTTTACAGTTTGATACTTTCTTCCCATGAAAAAATGGTTTGCAACCTGACCTTTTGTTTCCTGGGAATGCATGTTGGCCCTGTCATTCTTATGTCTAACATGAGTGACTACAGTTTGAAACTTTTCCATTTCCCCCTTTTGATCAAGCCTCCACTAGGGGGTGCTGATTGCCTACAGTGGGTTACCTCATCTTCTGCAATGACTGCCTGTTTTCTTGAGGAGCTTTGGTTAATAGAAATTATTTTCTTCACCTTGCTGAGCTAATGGGCCTCATATAAGATGAGTAGGTTTTAATGGGAACACCTTAAAGAGAAGGCCACATCTGAGGAATATTTCTCAGTCAGGACAGAATGATAGAGGTCAAGATGAAACATACCCAGGGAAATAAAAGAGAGGCAATTAAACAACATGATCGTTGATGAAAGCCTGTGAAACCAGTATGATTTTATGTGAAGTGTCAAATAGTTTTTTAGGTACAGCATTTCATGGATAAAATGCATTGAATTAAAGCCAAACAGCATTTTTTAATTACAGTTACAACTGTAGAAAAGAAGAGGACTATAAATATTCCAAAATAAAGTAGCATTTTTTTCTACCATCCACCCAAAGAGGAAAAGAAATTACTTATACTATTGGTTAGGGAAGGAACAGGATTGTTAAGGCAAGATATTACAGGTTACATATGATTAACATAGAATGTAATATTAGCACTATTGTCAGAAATAGACAGGGCAATCAGAATTTATTATGGCACAGATACCTCTTTGGGTTGCAGTGACAATGTCAAAGGCCATTCTATGTTGGAGTACTACTTTTCTCATCATTTCCATTTTGGTATTGATCCTTTGAAGCCCTGGTGCACTGTCAGGGCAGTTTGTATACATTTGGTTAATATTGCTACATGTGCCATGACATCTTCAAGTCCTATCTAAGGTGCTAATACTGCCACTAAATGATCAAACCAATGAAACACTGATTGAGATCGCTGAGCTCTTAAAATGGGTGCATAGGCTGGTAAAGAGAGTATAGTTAAAATACATCCTTGAATCCACCTTAAGTCTAGAGTGTGTCTTCCAATGCAGTCTGGCAGAAGCCAGGGCCAATGGTTGGGTCTATATAACCAAATGGGGCCATTAGGGGCTACCCAATAGATACCTGAGCAACTTAGCCAGTCAGTGAGAACCAACTGGTAGCTCATAAGATTATAACTGATGCACATTCAATGGTGGGGTTATTCATATGGTTACGGTTAGATTGTTCTCAGCAAAGGGAAGCAACCTGACTTAGCCTTCTCCTTGCGGAGCTAGCCAGATGAATCCATCCCACTGTTTTAGTATGGGCCTACAATATGAAGAGTACTGTCATGGATTGAATTATGTCCTCCCAAATTGTGTGTATCAACTTGGTTAGGCCATGATTCCCAGTATTCTGTGGTTGTCCTCCATTTTGTGATAGTAATTTTATGTTAAAGAGGATTAGAGTGGGATACCTTACCAGGTTGCATCCCTGATCCAATGTAAAGGAAGTTTCCCTGGGGTGTGGCCTGTACCACTTTTCATCTCTCAGGAGATAAAAGGAAAGGGAAGCATGTAGAGGGGAGGAAAACTCATACCACCAAAAAAGCAGCATCAGGGGCAAATTGCATCCTTTAGACCTGGGGTTCCTGCACCTGAAAAGCTCTTTGATCGGGAAGTTTGAGAACAAAGACCTTCCTCTGGAGCTGACCGAGAGAGAAAGCCTTCCCCTGGAGCCAACACCCTGAATTTGGACTTTTAACCTACTGTACTGTGAGGAAATAAATTTCTCTTTGTTAAAGCCATCCACTTGTATTTCTTTTACAGCAGCACTAGATAACTAAGTACTGACTGAAGTTTAAAAGATTCTTTAGCTATTTCATCTTAGGTGATTTTATTTAGTAAAATACAGGTTTTGCTAAGACTAAAGGTTAAGTTATGGCCCAGGTTTTTTGCAGATCCAAAAAGAGGCCATTTATCAATGGAAAATCTAGTAACAGTGATTTCCAGCAGCAATGAGCTATTTCTCTCTTGTTCTTATGTCCACAGATTGAGAGCAACCCAATCAGATCCCGTAGTGGAGAGACCCACCAGGGAAGGCTGGACTGGCTTGAAGTTGGGAGGGCACCAAATATCCAAAGATCAAACCTGCTAAAAGAATGAGCATAAGCATCTTCCCAATCTAGGAATACATTAAGGAGGCATGACTGTAGCAAAGGAAAAAAAGAAAGAAAATTAAGAAATGCATTTTCAGGCCTGGTTCAGTGTCTTGGGTCAATCATCTGCCTCAGGTGTCATCTGCTTCTGGCCATAAAAAGAAGGGGCATTTAAATGTCACTTTCAATTCTCTGGTAGGTTGGCTAGTCTAAAGAGGAGCTTAGACTTTTTTAACCTTGACAAACGGATCCAAGGTTTTATTTCCTCTAATATGGCCACACATAGATTGGTGGGGAGGACTAAGTATAGTCCTTTCCAATGAGGTTTTAATGAATCTTTTATCTGGTGTCTCTTCCAATATACTTATTCTCCTGGAGTGATGTTAGGCATGCTTTGGGAGTCTAGTTTCTTTTTGTCAAAAGCTTCTCTACTCTGGAAAGATATCCTTTAGAATACTGGATTAAGGATTGACAATACTTCAGTAATTCTGGTTGAACAATATTAGGGTTGGTGTAGGCAACATAAGGAAGCACCACAGGTCTCCCAGTAATTATTTCATATGTGGTGGGTTTGTGAGATCCAAATGATGTGGGCCTCAGATTTAAAAGAAATAAGGGAAGAACCTTATTCCAGGGTAAATTTAAGGTTTCACAAAGCTGGGCTATTTGAGTTTTTACTATTCCATTAGTTTTCTCTACTGGGCCAGAAGACTGAGGATGATAGGGACAACGTAGTCTTTGATAAATGGGAATGATTCGACATAGTTAATGAATGACTTGTCTAGTAAAATGAGTTCCCCAATCACTGGAAAGAGTTCTAGGGTGCTCCCCAGGTGGGTATGATGTTTTCAAGAAGTTTCTTTGCTACAAAGGCTACAGTAGCACAATGGCAGGGGAAGGTTTCTATCCAATGTGAAAATCTACAAATCATTACTAATACATATTTATAAACACTGGAAGGTAGAAGCTGAATAAAATATAGCAGCCATTCAATCATAGCCCTGGAAGGTAAAGTGTATTGTCCAGGTAGAACTTTAAGGTATTTTCTGGGATTGTAGCAAGGGCAAATATGGCAACAGGTGGCAATGTGTTTAGTAGCCTCAAAAAATTTTCCCCACCAGTATTTTTTTTTTAAGGTTTCAATCATTTTATCTCATCCCATGTGGGAGCCATCACGTAAGACTCACGTCATAGCAATGTGCAGGAAATTAGGTAGGAAAGTTTTCTTATTAGGCCCAGTCCACAGTTTAGTGGCAGGATCTTGGTAATAGCCTACCTTTTCCATGCTTCAATTTCATTTGTTTGGGCTCATTTTTGGTGTTCTATAAGCTTTTCTAAAGTTAATTGATGAAGGTTGGAGTTATAAACAGACAAATCTGGGGAGTCCCTTTATCATAAGTGCAGCAGTAACTTGAGAGGCATCTTGTTTGGCTACCATATCAGCAAGATTATTTCCTCTAGTTTGGGGTACTGCTTTTGGCTGGTGAAGTTATATTTTTATCACAGCAATTCCAAAGGGGAGTAACAGAAAGTTTAGAAGGTCCTCTACTAAAGTTCCATTTTTTATGTCACTTCTGGAAGATGTTAAAAATCCTCTTTGTTTCCATAACATGACAAAATCATACACAAGTTAAAAACAATACCTGTTATCTGTAGAAGTATTAACAGATTTTCCTGAAGCAATTCTACAAGCTCTAATGAGGGCAATTAATTCAGCATGTTGACCTGAAGTGGCTTCAGGGAGAGCCTGACTTTCAAGGACTCTGGTAGAAGTTGTAACAGTGTATCCAGCTGGATAATGAGGACAAACAGTATTAGGTTTTAAATAGAAACCACCCAAAAACAAAACTAAATCAACACTAGTTAAAGGGGTCTCTTTAAAGTTTTTTTTTTTTTTTTAGGAGTTAAAATTTGCTCTGTCAAGGTTAGACAATCATGTGTAGGATACTTGTTTTCATTAGTTATGGGAGAAGGGTAGCTGGATTTAAATAGGTCATGGAATGTAGTCTAATGTTAGATGCAGCCAGGAGGAGAACTTCATAGGTGAGCCTGTTGGCAGATAGATGTTGTGTCAAGGCAGAGTTAAGTAAGGCAGATACAGCATGGGGCACATAGACACCTAAAAAGTTTCTCAGTGCCATATCTTCTGTGGTTTCCACTAGTTTTGCAACAGCAGCTACAGCCCTAAGGCAGGGAGGGTATCCTGGCTTACAGTATCAAGTCGTGGGCTATAATCACCTGCAGGTCTCTGTCGTCTTCCATGTTTTTGAGTTAGTATGCCTAAAGCCCCCCATGTGTCTGTCAATTTGTAGTACTGTGGGGGCTTGCATGTAGCTGTGATGCTGGAAGCTATGCCACCGATATTCAGATACCAACAGGGTCACCCATGGTGGACAGTTTCAGCTGAGCTTCCAGACTAAGACAGATTAGGAAGAAGGACCCGGCGGACTACTTCTGAAAAGAATTAGCCAGTGAAAACCTTATGAATAGCAACAGAACACTGATATAATGCTGGAAGACGAGCCCCCCAGGTTGGAAGGCACTCAAAAGACGACTGGGGAAGAGCTGCCTTAATTATGTGGATGGAGTCAAGCTTTCGGGACCTTGATTTACTGATGTGGCATGACTCAAAATGAGAAGAAACAGCTGCAAACATTCATTAATAATTGGAACATGGAATGTATGAAGTATGACTCTAGGAAAATTGGAAATCATCAAAAATGAAATGAAATGCATAACCATTGATATCCTAGGCATTAGTGAGCTGAAATGGACTGGTATTGGCCATTATAACTTGGACAATCATATGGTCTACTATGCCAGGAATGACAAACTGAAGAGTAATGGCATTGCATTCATTGTCAAAAAGAACATTTCAAGATCTATCTTGAAGTACAATGCTGTCATTGATAGTATAATATCCATACACCTACAAGGAAGACCAGTTAACAAGGCTGTTATTCAAAATTTACGCAACAACCACTAATGCCAAAGATGAAGAAATAGGAGATTTTTACCAACTTCTGCAGTCTGAAATCGATCAAACATACAATCAGGATGTATTGATCATGCATGGTGATTGGAATGTGAAAGTTGGAAACAAAGAAGGATCAGCAGTTGGAAAATATGGCCTTGGTGATAGAAACGGTACTGGAGATCACATGATAGAATTTTGCAAGGCTTCTTCATTGCAAATACCTTTTTTCACCAATATAAACAGTGACTGTACACATGGGTCTCACCAGAAGGAATACAAAGGAATCAGATAGACTATATCTGTGGAAAGAGACATGGAAAAGCTCAATATCATCAATTAGAACAAGGGCAGGGGCCAACTGCAGGACAGATCATCAATTGCTCACATGCAAGTTCAAGTCAAAGCTGAAGAAAATTAGAACAAGTCCATGATACCAAAGATATGACCTTGAGTATATCCCACCTGAATTTAGAGACTATCTCAAGAATAGATTTGGTGTGTTGAACACTGATGACCAAAGACCAGATGAGTTGTGGAATGACATAAAGGACATTATATATCAAGATATCAAGAGGTCATTTAAAAGACAGGAAAGAAAAGACCAAAATGGGTGTCAGAAGAGACTCTGAAACTTGCTCTTGAATGTCGAGTAACTAAAAATAAATATAAAGAGTAGAACTGCCCCATAGGGTTTCCAAGGGGCACCTCATAGGTTTGAGCTGCTGACCTTTTGGTTAGCAGCTGATCTCTTACCCACTACACCACCAGGGTTTCTGAATGTTGAGTAGCTAAAACAAATGGAAAAAATGATGAGTTGAAAGAGCTGAACATATTTCAAAGGGTGACTTGAGAAGACAAAATATGATATTATAATGACATGTGCAAAGACATGGAGTTAGAAAAATAAAAGAGAAGAACACACATGGCATTTCTCAAGCTGAAAGAACTGAAGAAAAAATTCAAGCTTTGAGTTCCAATTCTGAAGGATTCTACAGGAAAAAATATTAAACAATGTAGGGAGCATCAAAAACAGATGGGAGGAATACAGAGAGTCACTATATTAAAAAGAATTGGTTGACATTCAACTATATCAGGAGGTAGCATATGATCAAGAGCTGATGGTACCGATCCAAGCTGTGCTGAAGTCATTGGCAAAAAACAAGACTCCAGGAATTGAAGGAATACCAATTGAGATGTTTTATCAAAAGATAAACTGTAGGTGCTCACTTATCTATGCCAATAAATTTGTAAGACAGCTACCTCTCCAACTGACTGGAAGAGATCCTATTTATGCCCATTACAAAGAAAGTTGATCCAATAGAATTCAAGAATTATCAAAAATGTCACTAATATTATACGCAAGGAAAATTTTGCTGAAGATCATTCAGAAGTGGTTGCAGCAAGTACCTCGACAGAGAACTGCTGGAAATTCAAGCCAGATTCTGAAGAGGATGTGGAATGAGGGACATCATTGCTGATGTCAGATGGATCCTGGCTGAAAGCAGAGAATACCAGAAAGATGTTTGCCAGTGTTTTATTGATACGCAAAGGCATTCAGCTGTATGGATCATCACAAATCACAGATAACATTGCAAAAAATGGGAATTCCAGAACACTTAATTGTGCTCATGAGGAAACTGTACGTAGACCAAGAGGCAGTCATTCAAACAGAACAAGGAGATACTGTGTGGTTTAAAGTCAGGAAGGGGGTGCATCAGGGTTGTATCCTTTCACCATACTTACTCAGTCTGTGTGCTGAGCAAATAATCCAAGAAGGTGAACGATATGAAGAAGAATGGGGCATCAGGATTGGAAGAAGACTCATTAACAACCTGTGATTTGCAGATGACACAACGTTGCTATCTGAAAGTGAAGATCATTTGAAGCAGTTCCTGATGAAGATCAAAGACCACAGCCTTCAGTATGGATTACATGTCAACATAAGGAAAATGAAAATCTTCACAACTGGTTCAGTAAGCAACATCATGTTAAATGGCGAAAATATTGATGTTGTACCAGGCTTTGAAATACTCCTGTTCTTCCATTTAAAAAACCAAATAATATGGACTGGGGATTTGTTTGAGATTTGTGTGCAATTAACCATATTGTTATTCCTAGATTCCTGGTAGTTTCTAATCCTCATTTATTGCTTTTCAATGTCCCTTAAGATGCAATTTTACTATCGTTGATCTCTGTAATGCTTTTTTCAGTACTCCCATGCATTCTGAAAGTCAATGTTTGTTTGCTTTTACCTGAGAAAAACAACAATTTTTTCATTTTACTTGGATCCACAGTCAACACCCACGGAAGCTGCCATCAAGAAATCAAATGATGCATTGCATGGGGCAAACCTGCTGCAAAAGATCTCTTTAAAGTCTTAAAAAGCAAAGATGTCACCTTGAAAACTGAAGTGTGCCTGACCCAGACCATGGTGTCTTCAGTTGCCTCACATGCATGCAAAAGCTGGACAATCAATAAGGAAGACCAAAGAAGAATTGATGCCCTTGAATTGCTGTGTTGGTGAAGAATATTGAATATGCTATGTTCCTGGTGGCGTAGTGGTTAAGTGCTACGGCTGCTAACCAATGGGTCGGCAGTTTGAATCTGCCAGTTGCTCCTTGGAAACTCTATGGGGCAGTTCTACTCTGTCCTATAGGGTCGCTACTAGTCGGAATCGACTCGATGGCACTGGGTCTGGGTTTATGGTCTAACAAAAGAATGAACAAATCTATTTTGGAAGAAGTACAGCCAGAATGCCCATTAGAAGCAAGGGTGGCAGGACTACATCTCATGTACTTTGGACATGTAATCAGAAGGGAGCAGTCCTGGAGGACATCATGCTTGGTAAAGTAGAGGGTCAGTGAAAAAGAGGAGAACCCTCCATGAGATGGATTGGCACAGTGGCTGCAACAATGGGCTCAAGCTTAACAATAATTGTGAGGATGGCGCAGGACTGGGCAGTGTTTTGCTCTGTTGTATGTAGGGTTATTATGAGTTGGAACCGACTCGACAGCACCTAATAACCTAACAAGAACATACTGTCATGAAGGCAGGTTTGCTGGGAGGTTGCACAAACTAGCAAATCATCAATGTATTGCAGCAATGTGGATTTGTTTGTAAACTGTAAATGCTGCAAATTCACATGCAGGATCTGAGAAAAACAGGTGGGAGATTCAGTAAATCCTTGGGCCATTACAGTCCATGTAAATTGTTGTTTTTTCCAGGTAAAAGCAAGCAAACATTGACTTTCAGAAAGTACAGGAACACTGAAAAAGGCATTTCAGAGATCAACGATAGTAAAATGAGTTACATCTTAAGGGGCATTGGCAAGTAATAAATGAGGGTTAGAAACTACCAGGAATCTAGGAATAACAATATGGTTAATTGTACACAAAACTTGAACAAATCCCCAGTCCCTATTATTTATTTTTTTTAAATGGAAGAACAGGAGTATGTCAAGGGCTGGTACAAGGGACAATTAAACCTTTAGAAAGGAAATCTTCTATAATGGGAACTAGTCCTTCTTTTGCTTCTCATTTGAGTGGATGCTGGGGAATTTTTGGCAAAGGTTAGATAAATTATTTGAATTTTAATTGGTTCAGCTGACAAAACTCGGCCTATATCTGTGGATGTGTTGGCCCATAAGATTTAAGAACTAGTGAAAAGATGTCAGAAGGGAGAGGACTAGGCAGAGTTTAATTTTGAAGAGGCATAACAAGTGCTCGCATACAACAAATGGCTTCTTCTTCCTGAATATTGTCTAATTCAGAGCCTCTCTGTTGAGTTAGGTATATCAGGCAGACTCGATAATATTTCCCCCTTTTCTTCAAACTGTAGATGGTAATTCCATTTGGATAAAAGAACGTTTCCCAGTAGAGTGATAGGGGTAATAGAATTAAGCAAAAAAGGGTGTAAATCTTCAATAGGACAAAGAGATATCAGAACATGTTGGAAATGAATCTGTGTCTGTTTGTGTTTGGTGATGCCAATATTTTTTAGGTTTTAGTACTCTGAGAGAGGGACAGTTGTAAACATGTGGGGTTAACAGCAGACAGGGTGACTCCAGTGTCAATAAAAAATTGGCAAGTTTTCCATTAATAAGTAAAGTAGCTTCTCCTTGCAGATCAAGAGACACAATAGGTAAAGCCTTAGGGCTAGCTTCTAGCAATTTTTTTTACTGATGACCTGAGAGTCTTCCAATAGCTCAGTGATGTTTTTTTTTTTTTTTTTTTTTTTTATCAATATTTAACACTAAACTGCCCTTGGGGCCTTTTCATTCTGCCTGTTTTAGGTAGAATTGGGCTTCCCCTAGGCCAGTAATTATGTGAATAAGCTGGTATAGGTCAGGGAGCCCAGGTTGGTAGGCTTCAACAAGAATTTTAAATTCTTCAGAAAATTTGTGAGGGTCCTTACGGAGTTTAGGAAAATCTTTCATGATGCTACATACTTCTGAGCATGTCCACATGGTTAAAGTGATATGAGGGGATTCCTCAGTGTCACTGCTGGGGAAAATTTTAAAGGAGATTTCAGGCAAGGGTTTATTTGAATTGACAGATGTGTTTGATGTAGTGGCTTTTTTTTGGGGGGGGGGAAAGGGGAGTTCAGATCAAGTGTTATCAGAGGAATAAGAGGGCAAAGAGGGGTATAAAGAGGTAGCAGGGGAGCAGAAGAGGTGGGAGGAGCCAGCAGAGGAGCAAAAGTATTATCTGAAATTTGACACTAATTCTTTGTTCTGCTTAGTTTATTTAGAGACAGTGTTCTGCAGGGAAGCAATTTTACTGTCTTGATGTTTCTGAGAAGCCTCAATATACCAATCACAATAGGCATCTCACTAGGACTGTTTAGTCAGGGAACCTTGGTTCTCTAACTTACTGCACAGAAAATTTAACCTAGAGAGATCAAAAGAACTCCAAAGTGGCCGATTTTCCAAATTGTCTCAAGTGAGATTGTGCCAGACAGACAAGAACATGTGTGATAAGGGAACATAATGCTTGTTCACGTAGTGAGTAGGAGTACCAGAAGGCAGCTCCAAATCTCCCATATTCGTGGAGATTTTATGATGACAACAACAGCAAAACAAACTTACTTGCAA
Organism: Elephas maximus indicus; assembly: GCF_024166365.1. Classification (NCBI taxonomy): domain Eukaryota; kingdom Metazoa; phylum Chordata; class Mammalia; order Proboscidea; family Elephantidae; genus Elephas; species Elephas maximus. The sequence continues at coordinate 164,639,651 of NC_064819.1, forward strand.
GAACCAAAACTAATCCACAATAAAACTTGAAGAGCTATCAATGCAAAGTAGTGAAGCTTGGATTTGAGAGTTTTCTAACCTTAGATGATTCCCAAGAGTTGCAGAAGCAGAGAGCCTAAATGGCTAAGCAGGTATCATGCCTGAGTCTGGATGCTTTGGGGATTGTCAAAAATAATGCACCTTCAAAGTACTGTTTTATTGAGGAATTATACAGCTTGAGCTTGACTGTGCTAAGTAAAAACATAGAGCACTTCACAGTTCAAGTAGAGAGAGGGGTCTATATACATAGAGAGCAAAGGAAAGGTAGGGTGTTAACAACTGATTATAGATATGATCAACTCCAGCTTGAAGTCCCTTGAAATGTAAAGGTTGGCCACTTGGCTAGAAGGGAATGAGTTACCACCTAGGTGAGTGGTGACAGCCAGTTCATTTACACATCATAGGAGCCATGAGCACATTTTTCCTGCGAACAAATTGTTTACATCTTGACCTGTTCTTTCCATGAACAAGTGGTTTACATCCTGATCTTTTGCTTCCTGAGAATGCATGCTAGCCTTATCATTCTTATGTCTGACATGAGTGACTTCAGTTTGAAACTTTTCTATTTATATGTTTTGCTCTGTGTGTATTTTTTTCACTGAACACTTCCCCATACTATTAAAAAGTCTTTGCATATGTAATTTTTAATGGCTTCATATTATTCTACTGCATCAATGTACTACAGTTTTTTAAAAAAATTTTCTACTTTTATTTTAATTTTATTGTACTTTAGATGAATGTGTAGAGCAATTAGTTTCTGATTAAACAATTAATACATATATTGTTTTGTGACATTGGTTGCCAACTCCATATCATGTCAACACTCTCTTCTTCTTGACCTTAGGTGCCCCATTACCAGCTTTCCTGTCTCCTGTCTCATCTTTGCTCCTTGTCTGGTATACCCATTTAGTCTCATTTCGTTTTTCAGGCCTATCTAATCTTTGGTTAAGGGATGAACCTCAGGAATGACTTAAGTACTAAGTTAAAAAGCTTTTTGGGGGCCTTACTTGTGGAGTTTCTCCAGTCTCTGTCAGATCAGTAAGTCTGTCTTTTTTTTTTTTTTGAGTTAGAATTTCATTCCACAAATTTCTCCAGCTCTATCCAGGACCCTCTATTGTGATCCCTCTCAGAGTAGTTGGTGGTGGTACCTGGGCACCATCTAGTTGTGCTGGAGTCAGTCTGGTGGAGGCTGTGGTAGTTGTGGTCCATTAGTCCTTTGAACTAATCTGTCCCTTGTGTCTTTGATTTTCTTCATTCTTCCTGGCTCCATATGGGGTAAGACCATTGGAGTATCTTAGATGGCCTCTCACAAGCTTTTAAGACCACAGATGCTACTCACCACAGTAGAATGTAAAACATTTTCTTTATAAACTACGTTATGCCAATTGAGCTAGATGTTCCCTGAGACCATGGTCCCCACAGCCCTCAGCCCAGTAATTGGGACTCTCAGGGAGTTTGGATGTGTCTATGAAGCTTCCATGACCTTGCCTTGGTTCTTCTAGTCTTAGATGTTTAAATTGTTTCTATTTTAAAGTACATAAGTCTATGAATAGTTTTAAATATGTTTTCTTTTCTTTTTATTCATATAGGTAAATCTTTGGTATTTATTTTTCTAAATACTTTATTATAATGTATAACTTGCCGGTATACTTCCATAAATTATCATAGATTGTCACTTTTACTTCAATTTTGATTTTAAAGTACGTATAGTTTATTGTTGTTCTTAACATACAAAATGAGAATAATGCAGAGAACAAAAAGAAGTAATATGAAACAAGATTATTTGATTTAACATTAGAGATCCACCTACTGGTAGATTTTAAAATGGTATATCACCAATCTCTTGATTAGATCTTATTATCAATTAAGTTATTTGAAATATACCTCTTTAAATTCTTAGCCAGCATTAAAGTAATTACTGAACAAGAGAAATGTCATAGCTTTAGCTTTTTTTTTGTTAAGTGCCCATATCAATGAAAATGATATCAACAGTTAAGTTATTCCAACAGCCTAAAAAATGTCAAAACAAAACAAAACAAAACAAAACCCAATGCCGTCGAGTTGATTTGAGCTATATATAAATAAAAAGAATAGATCAATGGGCAGAAAATAAATTGAAAAGTTTGTAAAAGATCTAGGGTAAATGAGGTTAACAAGCCCAGATAATCTTATGAGTAAGTTCCACCAAATCTTCAAGGAACAGATAATTCTGTTATTTAGGGGGCAGTGGTAGTTCAGTGGTAGAATTCTCATCTTCCATACAGGAGATCTGAGTTCAATTCCCAGCCAATGCACCTCATTCACAGCCAGTGCTTGTCTGTCAGTGAAGACTTGCATGCTGCTATGGCGTTGAATGGGTTTCAGTGAAGCTTCCAGACTAAGACAGACAAGGAAGAAAAACATTGCAATCTACTTCTGAAAATCGGCTAATGAAAACCCTATGGATTACAGTGGTCCAATCCACAACTATTTATGGGGCTAGCACAGGATGGGACAGCATTTTATTCCATGTGCATGGGGTAACTATGAGTTGGGGGCAGCCTTGAAGGCAGCTAACAACAACTTAGGAGACCTCTGAGGAGGGTGGGCTGAGAAAGAGAAAAATAGTAATTACTCAGAAAGTTTTGGTATTGAATAGAATTGGGTGATTAACAAATGAAATGTAGTCAGTTTTGTAACATCTGCAAATTTCTCTCTCTCTCTTTTTAAGCATATCTTAGGCTCTTCTTTTTTGAAAGCAACTCGATCTGTGCTCATGAGTTTTCCATTTTATTCAGGCTTAGTCTAGGCTTAGTCTTAGTACTGGGCAATCACATTGTCCTTTTCTAATTATATGTGAACTTGAGGTCGGATTGAGAGAAAGCGGTCACAATGATAGGAAACTTCCGTGCCTCCTTCCCTTATTATCATCTTGCTCCAAAGTTTTTCCACTGGAGGAAATCGCAGTTTTATTATCTCCTAAAATTGTTTTTTTTTTTTTTTTTTTTTTTTATAATAACTTTTATTAAGCTTCAAGTGAACGTTTACAAATCCAATCAGTCTGTCACATATAAGTTTACATACATCTCACTCCCTACTCCCACTTACTCTCCCCGTCTTGAGTCAGCCCTTTCAGTCTCTCCTTTCTTGACAATTTTGCCGGCTTCCCTCTCTCTCTATCCTCCCATCCCCCCTCCAGACAAGAGTTGCCAACACAATCTCAAGTGTACACCTGATATAATTAGCTCACTCTTCATCAGCGTCTCTCTCCCACCCGCTGACCAGTCCCTTTCATGTCTGATGAGTTGTCTTCAGGGATGGTTCCTGTCCTGTGTCAACAGAAGGTCTGGAGAGCATGACCGCCGGGATTCCTCCAGTCTCAGTCAGACCATTAAGTTTGGTCTTCTTATGAGAATTTGGGGTCTGCATCCCACTGCTCTCCTGCTCCCTCAGGGGTCCTCTGCTGAGCTCCCTGTCAGGGCAGTCATCGATTGTGGCCGGGCACCAACTAGTTCTTCTGGTCTCAGGATGATGTAGGTCTCTGGTTCATGTGGCCCTTTCTGTCTCTTGGGCTCTTAGTTGTCATGTGGGCTTGGTGTTCTTCATTTTCCTTTGCTCCAGGTGGGTTGAGACCAATTGCTGCATCTTAGATGGCTGCTTGTTAGCATTTAAGACCCCAGACGCCACATGTCAAAGTGGGATGCAGAATGATTTCATAATAGAATTATTTTGCCAATTGACTTAGAAGTCCCCGCAAACCATGTTCCCCAGACCCCCGCGCTTGCTCCGCTGAGCTTTGAAGCATTCATTTTATCCCGGAAACTTCTTTGCTTTTGGTCCAGTCCAATTGAGCTGACCTTCCATGTATTGAGTGTTGTCTTTCCCTTCACCTAAAGCAGTTCTTATCTACTGATTAATCAATAAAAAACCCTCTCCCACCCTCCCTCCCTCCCCCCCTCGTAACCACAAAAGTATGTGTTCTTCTCAGGTTTACTATTTCTCAAGATCTTATAATAGTGGTCTTATACAGTATTTGTCCTTTTGCCTCTGACTCATTTCGCTCAGCATAATGCCTTCCAGGTTCCTCCATGTTATGAAATGTTTCAGAGATTCGTCACTGTTCTTTATCGATGCGTAGTATTCCATTGTGTGAATATACCACAATTTATTTACCCATTCATCCGTTGATGGACACCTTGGTTGCTTCCAACTTTTTGCTATTGTAAACAGAGCTGCAATAAACATGGGTGTGCATATATCTGTTTGTATGAAGGCTCTTGTATCTCTAGGGTATATTCCGAGGAGTGGGATTTCTGGGTTGTATGGTAGTTCTATTTCTAACTGTTTAAGATAACGCCAGATAGATTTCCAAAGTGGTTGTACCATTTTACATTCCCACCAGCAGTGTATGAGAGTTCCAATCTCTCCACAGCCTCTCCAACATTTATTCTTTTGTGTTTTTTGGATTAATGCCAGCCTTGCTGGTGTGAGATGGAATCTCATCGTAGTTTTAATTTGCATTTCTCTAATGGCTAATGATCGAGAGCATTTTCTCATGTATCTGTTGGCTGCCTGAATATCTTCTTTAGAGAAATGTGTGTTCATATCCTTTGCCCACTTCTTGATTGGGTTGTTTGTCTTTTTGTGGTTGAGTTTTGACAGAATCATGTTGATTTTAGAGATCAGGCGCTGGTCGGAGATGTCATAGCTGAAAATTCTTTCCCAGTCTGTAGGTGGTCTTTTTACTCTTTTGGTGAAGTCTTTAGATGAGCATAGGTGTTTGATTTTTAGGAGCTCCCAGTTATCGGGTTTCTCTTCATCATTTTTGGTAATGTTTTGTATTCTGTTTATACCTTGTATTAGGGCTCCTAGGGTTGTCCCAATTTTTTCTTCCATGATCTTTATCGTTTTAGTCTTTATGTTTAGGTCTTTGATCCACTTGGAGTTAGTTTTTGTGCATGGTGTGAGGTATGGGTCCTGTTTCATTTTTTTGCAAATGGATATCCAGTTATGCCAGCACCATTTGTTAAAAAGGCTGTCTTTTCCCCAGTTAATTGACACTGGTCCTTTGTCAAATATCAGCTGCTCATACGTGGATGGATCTATGTCTGGGTTCTCAATTCTGTTCCATTGGTCTATGTGTCTGTTGTTGTACCAATACCAGGCTGTTTTGACTACTGTGGCTGTATAATAGGTTCTGAAGTCAGGTAAGGTGAGGCCTCCCACTTTCTTCTTCTTTTTCAGTAGTGCTTTGCTTATCCGGGGCTTCTTTCCCTTCCATATGAAATTGGTGATTTGTTTCTCTATCCCCTTAAAATATGACATTGGAATTTGGATCGGAAGTGCATTAAATGTATAGATGGCTTTTGGTAGAATAGACATTTTTACTATGTTAAGTCTTCCTATCCATGAGCAAGGTATGTTTTTCCACTTAAGTATGTCCTTTTGAATTTCTTGTAGTAGAGCTTTGTAGTTTTCTTTGTATAGGTCTTTTACATCCTTGGTAAGATTTATTCCTAAGTATCTTATCTTCTTGGGGGCTACTGTGAATGGTATTGATTTGGTTATTTCCTCTTCGGTGTTCTTTTTGTTGATGTAGAGGAATCCAAGTGATTTTTGTATGTTTATTTTATAACCTGAGACTCTGCCAAACTCTTCTATTAGTTTCAGTAGTTTTCTGGAGGATTCCTTAGGGTTTTCTGTGTATATAATCATGTCATCTGCAAATAGTGATAACTTTACTTCTTCCTTGCCAATCCGGATACCTTTTATTTCTTTATCTAGCCTGATTGCCCTGGCTAAGACTTCCAACACGATGTTGAATAAGAGCGGTGATAAAGGGCATCCTTGTCTGGTTCCCGTTCTCAAGGGAAATGCTTTCAGGTTCTCTCCATTTAGAGTGATATTGGCTGTTGGCTTTGCATAGATGCCCTTTATTATGTTGAGGAATTTTCCTTCAATTCCTATTTTGGTAAGAGTTTTTATCATGAATGGGTGTTGGACTTTGTCAAATGCCTTTTCTGCATCAATTGATAAGATCATGTGGTTTTTGTCTTTTGTTTTATTTATGTGATGGATTACATTAATGGTTTTTCTGATATTAAACCAGCCTTGCATACCTGGTATAAATCCCACTTGATCAGGGTGAATTATTTTTTTGATGTGTCGTTGGATTCTATTGGCTAGAATTTTGTTGAGGATTTTTGCATCAATGTTCATGAGGGATATAGGTCTATAATTTTCTTTTTTTGTAATGTCTTTACCTGGTTTTGGTATCAGGGAGATGGTGGCTTCATAGAATGAGTTGGGTAGTATTCCGTCATTTTCTATGCTTTGGAATACCTTTAGTAGTAGTGGTGTTAACTCTTCTCTGAAAATTTGGTAGAACTCTGCAGTGAAGCCGTCCGGGCCAGGACTTTTTTTTGTTGGGAGTTTTTTGATTACCATTTCAATCTCTTTTTTTGTTATGGGTCTATTTAGTTGTTCTACTTCTGAATGTGTTAGTTTAGGCAGGTAGTGTTTTTCCAGGAATTCATCCATTTCTTCTAGGTTTTCAAATTTGTTAGAGTACAATTTTTCATAATAATCTGAAATGATTCTTTTAATTTCATTTGGTTCTGTTGTGATGTGGTCCTTCTCATTTCTTATTCGGGTTATTTGTTTCCTTTCCTGTATTTCTTTAGTCAGTCTAGCCAATGGTTTATCAATTTTGTTAATTTTTTCAAAGAACCAGCTTTTGGCTTTGTTAATTCTTTCGATTGTTTTTCTGTTCTCTAATTCATTTAGTTCAGCTCTAATTTTTATTATTTGTTTTCTTCTGGTGCCTGATGGATTCTTTTGTTGCTCACTTTCTATTTGTTCAAGTTGTAGGGACAGTTCTCTGATTTTGGCTCTTTCTTCTTTTTGTATGTGTGCATTTATTGATATAAATTGACCTCTGAGCACTGCTTTTGCTGTGTCCCAGAGGTTTTGATAGGAAGTATTTTCATTCTCGTTGCTTTCTATGAATTTCCTTATTCCCTCCTTGATGTCTTCTATAACCCAGTCTTTTTTCAGGAGGGTATTGTTCATTTTCCAAGTATTTGATTTCTTTTCCCTCGTTTTTCTGTTATTGATCTCTAGTTTTATTGCCTTGTGGTCTGAGAAGATGCTTTGTAATATTTCGATGTTTTGGACTCTGCAAAGGTTTGTTTTATGACCTAATATGTGGTCTATTCTAGAGAATGTTCCATGTGCGCTAGAAAAAAAAGTATATTTTGCAGCAGTTGGGTGGAGAGTTCTGTATAAGTCAATGAGGTCAAGTTGGTTGATTGTTGTAATTAGATCTTCCGTGTCTCTGTTGAGCTTCTTACTGGATGTCCTGTCCTTCTCCGAAAGTGGTGTGTTGAAGTCTCCTACTATAATTGTGGAGGTATCTATCTCGCTTTTCAGTTCTGTTAAAATTTGATTTATATATCTTGCAGCCCTGTCATTGGGTGCGTAAATATTTAATATGGTTATGTCTTCCTGATCAATTGTCCCTTTTATCATTATATAGTGTCCTTCTTTATCCTTTGTGGTGGATTTAAGTCTAAAGTCTATTTTGTCAGAAATTAATATTGCTACTCCTCTTCTTTTTTGCTTATTGTTTGCTTGATATACTTTTTTCCATCCTTTGAGTTTTAGTTTGTTTGTGTCTCTAAGTCTAAGGTGTGTCTCTTGTAGGCAGCATATAGATGGATCGTGTTTCTTTATCCAGTCTGTGACTCTCTGTCTCTTTATTGGTGCATTTAGTCCATTTACATTCAGGGTAATTATAGATAAATAAGTTTTTAGTGCTGTCATTTTGATGCCTTTTTATGTGTGTTGTTGACAATTTCATTTTTCCACATACTTTTTTGTGCTGAGGCGTTTTTCTTAGTAAATTGTGAGATCCTCACTTTCACAGTGTTTGACTTTATGTTAGTTGAGTCGTTACGTTTTTCTTGGTTTTTGTCTTGAGTTATAGAGTTGTTATACCTTTTTGTGGTTACCTCATTATATACCCCTATTTTTCTAAGTAAAAACCTAACTTGTATTGTTCTATATCGCCTTGTATCACTCTCCATACGGCAGTTCAATGCCTCCTGTATTTAGTCCCTCTTTTTGATTATTGTGATCTTTTACCTATTGACTTCCATGATTCCCTGTTATGTGTATTTTTTTTTTTTTTAATTAATCTTAATTTGTTTGTTTTTGTGATTTCCCTATTTGAGTTGATATCAGGACGTTCTGTTTTGTGACCTTGTGTTGTGCTGATATCTGATATTATTGGTTCTCTGACCAAACAATATCCTTTAGTATTTCTTGTAGCTTTGGTTTGGTTTTTGCAAATTCTCTAAACTTGTGTTTGTCTGTAAATATCTTAATTTCGCCTTCATATTTCAGAGAGAGTTTTGCTGGATATATGATCCTTGGTTGGCAGTTTTTCTCCTTCAGTGTTCTGTATATGTGGTCCCATTCCCTTCTTGCCTGCATGGTTTCTGCTGAGTAGTCAGAACATATTCTTACTGATTCTCCCTTGAAGGAAACCTTTCTTTTCTCCCTGGCTGCTTTTAAAATTTTCTGTTTATCTTTGGTTTTGGTGAGTTTGATGATAATATGTCTTGGTGTTTTTCTTTTTGTATCAATCTTAAATGGGGTTCGATGAGCATCTTGGATAGATATCCTTTCGTCTTTCATGATGTCAGGGAAGTTTTCTGTCAGAAGTTCTTCAACTATTTTCTCTGTGTTTTCTGTCCCCCCTCCCTGTTCTGGGACTCCAATCACCCGCAGGTTATCCTTCTTGATAGAGTCCCACATAATTCTTAGGGTTTCTTCATTTTTTTTAATTCTTTTATCTGATTTTTTTTCAGCTATGTTGGTGTTGATTCCCTGGTCCTCCAGATGTCCCAGTCTGCATTCTAATTGCTCGAGTCTGCTCCTCTGACTTCCTAGTGTGTTGTCTAATTCTGTTATTTTATTGTTAATCTTTTGGATTTCTACATGTTGTCTCTCTATGGATTCTTGCAACTTATTAATTTTTCCAGTATGTTCTTGAATAATCTTTTTGAGTTCTTCAACAGTTTTATCAGTGTGTTCCTTGGCTTTTTCTGCAGATATCCTAATTTCATTTGTGATATCATTAAGCATTCTGTAAATTAGTTTTTTATATTCTGTATCTGATAATTCCAGGATTGTATCTTCATTTGGGAAAGATTTTGATTCTTTTGTTTGGGGGGTTGGAGAAGCTGTCACGGTCTGCTTCTTTAAGTGGTTTGATATGGATTGTTGTCTCCGAGCCATCACTGGGAAACTAGTTTTTCCAGAAAATCCGCTAAAAAAAAACAGCAGTGAGATCCCTATCAGAGTTCTCCCTCTGGCTCAGGCTATTCAGATGTTAATGAAGCCGCCTGGGGAGGGTGGGGGAGGGAACAGAGAGATAGGAGAGTAGCACCTCAGAATATAGCCAGAGTTGCTTGTCTTGCTTGGAATGACTATTATATCTGAGATTCCCGCGGGCGCGTCGCCTACGTGTGCTGGCTGTGTGGAGATTGCCCCCAGGGGGTCTGGCCCGCTGGAGTCACGGTCAGATCCTCCGCTTCCAGCCCCACGCCCAGCGTCAAGGCTCCCCTACTGGGACGGTGCACTCTCGACTCCAAAATCAGTCGCTGCCTCCCGGGGACTTCTCGTCCCTCCAGCCGCGTGGCCGTGCCGCCCCCCTGAACCAGGTGGGCCCCCTCCCGGGGTTAGTTCAGATGGGTGGAGTAGCTCCCCGTGCTTGTGCCGCGACCGAGTGTCCCGGCTGGAACGCTGTTCTCCCCGCTCCAATACCAGTCGCTGCCTCCCGGGGACTTCTCCTACCGGCTGCGTCCTACGCCGCCTGCGCGACCCGGCTGGTCACCTTCCCGGGGTTAGTTCAGGGGGTGGAGCAACTCTCCGTGTTTATGGCGTACCTGCGTGCAGTCCAAATCCCTGCGGGACGGTTCCCCGGCTCGGATGCTGCTCTTTCTGCTCCAAGATCAGTCACTGCCTCCCGGGGACTTCTCCTAACGGCTGCGTCCCACGCCGCCCGTGGAACCGGCTAGTCCCCCTCCCGGGGTTAGTTCAGGGGGGTGGAGCAGGTCTCTGTGCTTGTGCCGTACCTGACTGGTACGCTGGCTCCAGGCTCTGGAAACAATCGCTGCTTCCCCGTATTAGTTTGTTCTCCGTCTCTAAATCTGTGTTTGTTGTTCAGGGTTCGTAGATTGTTATGTATGTGATCGATTCACTTGTTTTTCCGTGTCTTTGTTGTAAGAGGGATCCGAGGTAGCGTCTGCCTAGTCCGCCATCTTGGCTCCGCCCCCTAAAATTGTTTTTTGAGAGGAAAAAAAAATGGAACTTCATTGACTACCACAACACTTACTACTTTCTCCTGGTTCTCCTCCTATGGTTCAATCTTCCTAGATTTGATTTAACATTAATCTTCCTAGATTGAACCATACTCTTACTCTTTTTTGGGGGATTAAACACCCTATTTTGAGAATTTAATTATACCTGTGGACTCAAAAAAATACATATGTGCATATAAATATACATATTTATTCCTACAGTGTAAGGGGTTTGCAGCCTAATGGAATAAATCTTCAGGAGCCAAAGGTAAGAGCCTTTGTCTTAGATAGTTTCTCTTTCTTTGTTCACATCTTTAAAATCGAGGTTTCCAGGAAATTGTCTAGACTGTCTCTTTTTATTCTAAGTCCTCTCCCTATGTGCCTTTATCTCTTCCCATGACCTTAACTCCCAACTATATATATGAGATTTTCAGGTTTGAATTTCTAGTCCTGACACCTTCTCTAAGATTTAGACTCCCACGTTGTTGTTAGCTGATGTTGAGTCAGCCCCTGACTTACGACGACCCCATGCACAACATTGTGTTTTCATTGGCTGATTTTTGAGGTAGATTGCTAGGCTTTTCTTCCTGGTTCATCTTAATTTGGAAACTTTGCTGAAATCTGTTCAGCATCATAAAAAAAAAAAAAAGTTGTCATTGAGTTGATTCCAACTCATAGAGATCCTATCAACCAGAGTAGAACTTCTCCATAGGGTTTCCAAGGAGTGGCTGGTGGATCTGAACTGCCGACCTTCTGGTTAACAGCCAAGCTCTTAACCACTGCACCACCAGGGCTCCAATGTTCAGCATTATAACAACACGCAAACCTCCACTGACAGACTGGTGGTGGCTGCGCATGAAGTGCACTGACTGGGAATTGAACCCAGGTGTCTTGCATGGAAGTTGGGAATTCTACCACTGAACCACTGCCCCCTTTAGACCTCTATATCCACTGCCAAATGAGCATTTCCACCTGGGTGTCTCAGTGAATCCAAATGAGATCATGATCTTTTACAAATAACATGTTTTTCCTCAACCTGACGGATGCCATCACCCTTGAAGTAACTCAAACTGAAAACTTAGATGTTGTCATCAGTTCTGTCCTCTAACTTGCAATATCCAACCAATTGCCAAATGATTTTGATTTTAATCCCTAAAGATCTCTCCAATCCATTCCTTCTCTGTCTCTTCTGTTGCTGTAATTCATGCCCTCAGTCTCTCTCCTGAATTATTACATTTGGCTCCCAAATGTTCTTTCTGCCTCTAATCTGCCCTGTCTCCAGTTCACTCTTCCCATTGCTGCTAGAATTGTCTCTAAACTGCAAGTCAGATCATATAACTTCCCTGCATAAAATCCTTAGTGGTGTCCCATGACTTTTCCAATGAAGGCAAGCTCTTCTTCTTCTTGGTATTCAAGGCCTTTTATGATTTAGCTCCTCCTAACTTTTTTTTTTTTTTAACCTCTTCAGGAAACCCTGGTGGTATACATGGTCCCAACAATGGGAAGTAGGTCCAGCAGGTATAGTTAACTCTGATTTTAAAAGTGAGCATCAGATAAGTTAACTGATTTGTCCAAGACTATGTGGATAGTTAATACAGATTCCTTATTAGCTTCTGGAAACCCTGATGGTGTGGTGATTAAGAGCTACAGCTGCTAACCAAAAGGTCGGGCGTTTGAATCCACCAGGCACTCCCTGGTAACACTGTGGGGCAGTTTTACTCTGTGCTATACAGTCACTATGAGTTGGAATCAACTTGACAGCAACGGGTTTAGATTTTTTTTTAACCTCTTCAAGCTCAATATTCTGTCATTCTCTTCCCACTCTTCCCTCTTTTGCACAGCCTTCCTTCTTAATGCATCATCAGTGTGTGAGCATTTGTAGACTTCTGAAGAAGCTCTTGTGGCGCAGTGGTTAAGTGCTGGGCTGCTAACGGAAAGGTTGGAGGTTCAAACCCACAAGCTGCTCTGTAGAAGTAAGATGTGGCAATCTATTTCTAGCCTTGAAAATCCTATGGGGAAATTCTGCTCAGTCTTACAGGGTTGGTATGAGTGAGAACTGACTTGATGGCAGCAGGTTTGGTTTTGGTTAAAGAGGCTGAGGGATCACTGGATGGTGCAAATGGTTAACGTGCTTAGCTATTAACCAAAAGGTTGGAAGTTCGAGTCCCCCCAGAGGTGCCTCGGAAGAAAGGTCTGGCAATCTATTACCAAAAAATCATACATTGAAAACCCTATGGATATGGAAAAGGATAGGGGTAAAGTTGCACAACATGATGAACATAATCAATGTCAATAAATTGTACATGTAAAAATGGTTGAATTGGCAACTGTTTGTTATATACATATTTTTACCACAATTAAAAAAAATTAAGAATGACTGGTCACTAGAGAAATGCAAATCAGAACTACAATGAGAAACCATCTCATCTTGACATTTTTGGCATGAATCAAAAAAAAAAAAAAAAAGATCCAGAAAACAACAAATGTTGGAGAGGTTGCTGGGAGATTGGAACTCTTATGCACTGCTGGTGGGAATGTAAAATGGTACAATCATTTTGGAAAACAATATGGTGCTTCCTTAAAAAGCTAGAAATAGAAATATCATACCATCCAGCAGTCCCACTCCTAGGAACATATTCTAGAGAAATAAGAGCCATCACATGAATAAACATATGCACACCCATGTTCATTGCAGCATTATTCACAACAGCAAAAAGATGGAAACAACCTAAATGCCTATCAACAGATGTATGGATAAACAAACTATGATACATATACACAATGGAATACTATGCAACGATAAAGAACAATGATGAAGCTGAGAAACATTTCACAACATGGATGAATCTGGAAGGCATTAGGCTGAGTGAAAGAATTCAATTACAAAAGGACAAATACTGCATGAAACCACCATTATAAAAACACATGAAAATGCTTCCACACAGAAAGAAACAATCTTTGATGGTTACGAGGGAGGGGAGAGGTGAAGAGGGAAAAACACTAACTGGATAGCAGATAAATGGTAATTTGGGTGAAGGGTAAGACAGTACACCATATTGGAGAAGTCAGCACAACTTGACCAGGGCAAAGTCATAGAAGCTTCACAGACACATCCAAACACCCTGAGAGATGAAGATACTGGGCTGAGGGCTGGGGACCATGGTCTCAGACGACATCTAGAGCAATTAGCATAACATCACCTATAAAGAAAATGTTCTACATTTGACTGTGGTGAGTAGCAACTGGGGCGTTAAAAGCCTTTAAGCGGCCGTCTAAGATACATCTACTAGTCCCATGCCAGCTAGAGCAAAGGAGAGTGAAGAAGACCAGAGACATCAGGGAAAGATTAGTCTACAGGACTGATGGACCGCAGCTACCACAACCTCCACCAGACCGAGCCCAGAATAACTAGGGGGTGGTTGGTTACCCCCACCAACTGCTCTGGCAGGGATCACTATAGGGGGTCCCAGACAGAGTGGGAGAAAAACGTAGAACAAAATTCAAATACATACACACACACACACACACACACACACACATACACACAAAGACCAGGCTTGCTGGTCTGAGAGAGACAGAAGAAACCCTGAGAGTATGGACCCCAGACACCCTTTTAACTTGGTAGTGAAGTCACTCCTGAGGTTCACCCTTCAGCCAAAGATTAGAGAGGTCTATAGGGCCAACAATAACACACGTGAAGGACACGCTTCATAGTTCAGCCATGTATACAGGACTAATGGGCACTCCAACCCAAAAGCAAAGATGAGAAGGTAGGAAAGAACAGGAAAACCGTACGGATGGGAACAGGGAAACTGGGATGGAGAAGGGGAGAGAGTTGACACATTGCGGGGTTGGCAACAAATGTCACAAAACAATTTATGTGTTAACTGTTTAATGAGAAACTAATTTACTATGAAAACTTTCACCTAAATCACAATAAATAAATTAAGAAAGAAAATCCTATGGAGCACAGTTCTACTTTGACACACATGGGGTCAGCATGAGTCCGAATCAACTTGGTAGAAACTTTTTTTTTTAAACAGGCTGAACTCTTTTATACATCTGAGCTTTTACATGTACTATATATATATATATATATATATATATATATATAGTATATTTTGGTCTAGAATTCTAGTCCTCTCCACGGTTACCCAGTTTCAACTTCTTTTTAGTTTTCAAGCTCAGCTCAAGCTCCTCAGAGACTCTTCCCCTTTCTCAGGTGGAGGCAGAGGCTTCTCATCTCTGCTGGCTTTGATCTTGTACATGATTCTATAATTTTACATGTGCTGAATTGCAATTAATTTTCTTACCACCTTTTGAGGCAGAGACTGTGTCCACCCACCTTCTGTTCCTCATGACCTGGCACGTGCCTGGCATATAGTAGGAGTTCAGTAAATATGAAATGGAAATGAATAGCCAGGTCTATAAGATAAAAGCTGCATGGGATATCCTTTGTGAAATGTTGGGGTACTGCTCAGTTCCTCCATAAACCTCTATAAAAAGAACAAAACCAGTGTCTCTGCAACCCCACTACTATTGGTATAAGTACAAATAGCAGAATAAGGGACTAATTCATACGCTCCAATTACCCAAGCTGACAGGGCAACCTGCCCCTTCTTGTTGCGCTTTATGGTGTTGTCATAGCTAAATATTATGCACTTTAGGAGAAATCACTTCAAATAGGTGGAGAGACAAGCCTTGATAATTTTAGTGAAGGCTTTATTACTTTAACTCTCCAAAATTACTGTGAAATGTTATTAAACAACTGAGCCTTAGGGAGCAATAATTATTTTCATTCTACAATTGCAGATGATTTAAACTAAAAGCAACAGAAATGGAAGTTTTAGATACTAATATAACATAAATAGGAAGCAGGGCTAGATAAAACCAGCCAAACCATTTTCTGTCCTCGAAAACTAACAGGGGGGTGATAAAGTATTTTGTACTTTCGGCATATCTGCTTGATAAAATTTCTAAGTAGAGCACACCACTGAATTTTATTGAACTTTTAATCTATGCTTGTGAGCCCATCTCTGAGGAGGCTTTTCTTAAACATTTTATGACCAATTTGATATATAATGTTATCTTCAGAATCTATTCTGTCTCGCTACCCAGCTCACTTGTTCCAACTATCTCTACAAAATATTCCGGAGGTTGAGCAATGTCATTTTAAAATATTTCACAGACAAATTGTCCTTTTGGGTTTAATAATGAGTTTTTCCTCCTGTGTCATGCTGTAAGTAAATGAAAGCAGAGAGAGGCTAAATGTGAGTGGAAAGACCTTTTCATCGATGTCTTACAGAGAGTTTAAACTGTTTCCACTGGAAGACATACTTATGAAATGAAAAAGGCAAGTAGGAAAGCTAAATATTTTATGTTCTTAGCAGTCAGTCACAGAGATGCTATGAGTTCTTGACAATTTATTCCTACACATAAAAGGATTTTATTCAGGAAGTTCATGAAGACATTGTTGAATTGTTGATACACTGCAAGGATCTTCTCTTTGTAGTCTGGAAGATTCTGTATTTGTGAGAGGAAAATTGTTAACAAGAGTGAGGCATCTATTTGTCCTGGCTCTTGCACCTCTATCCTATTAACTCCTCTTTCTAAGGCTCTTCATTCAGTCCCTCCTGGAATAGATCCCTGAGCACCCTTCCCTGGAAATTCCCAGCAGAAAAAAGTGAGCAGAACCAAGAAACATGCAGTGTATGCTGAGGGGACCCTGTGAACTGCAATGGGAGAGACAGTACTCTCAACATTTACTTCCTGTCCCTCAAATAGATCTGTTTTCTCAATGCGGTCACTGACATTTTGTCCGTATTGGATTCCATTTTTTTTCTTCTCTGTTTCTTTTCCTTCTCTTCCTGTTCATTGTCAGTCATTTAACTATGGAGCTACCATCATTATTTCTTAGTTAAATGCCCCCCAGAGAATTTCATGGGTTGTCCTAAGAAAGCTGTTCACTTGCCCTGTCTTCTTAGTATTTAGATGAGTTTTGTCTCCTCCTTCCTTCCCTCCTGTGACACCCTCAGGCCACAAGTCCTATGAAAGGACAATTTGCCCCTGATGACTGACTTACCTTTGCCTCAGGTGAGGTTGGTAGAGGAGAAAAATAATTTTGGTACTTCATTTTCCTCTAACATTTTATTTCTTCTTTTTCTTTATGCTGTTTGTATTTTTTATTATGTCTGGACCAAAGGTAGTTTATCACGGATGTTGCTGTACATGATTTCTCAGTTCTTCCTCCTCATGAAAATTTGAGGTGACAAAGTTGTCATTCTACTTTTAGTTATACGAAGAATTCCAAAAACCACATTTTGTTGAAAAACTTGTGACCTAAACACAAATTTTGAAAGTATAAATGAAATACTATTCTTAAAGTTCATGCTCCCTGTTATTCATGCTTATCCACCAAGCAATTAGATTATGTCTAATATCTACTCTTTAGCCAGTCATTATTATTGAAATTTTGTGAATATTTGTTGCTCATAAAAAGACATATTCTTACTAAATTATTAGTCAACAATTTCTTAATTTTTACATTAACTATTAATCTACTTCCCTATTAATTTTATTAAGTACTTGAAAGTTCTTAATAACATTAACAGCTTATTCAATTATCACTAATTATTGTAGCATTTTATAAACATACTTGCAAGAATTCATATACATTTTTACTTCAATTACCTGACAGAATTTCAACGTACAAAATACATGAAGAGATTTTCACTTTAAGTTATATCTAAAAGACTTATCTATATTTGAAAGTGAATATACCTATAATAATGCTAAATCAGAATGACATGCCTTGTAGCTATTACTGATGCTGTCATGCTAACTATGTCATTTTTATGATCATTGAGCAGGCATAAATTTAGGATAACTAAAATGGGCGTTTGGCTTCTCAAACCTCCAAGGACTGAGGCCAAAGCTAAAGATAAAAAACAGAGTTTTGGCCAAATATCAAGGATGATCACTGCATCTCCACACAGATTACAAATCAAGTATCTGCATCAGGTGGTTCAGCATGAAATAATCTGTTTGACTTTGTTGAGTCAGCCAGAAGTAATTTTCACTTTCTTTGGGATAAAGCAGTAGAACAATCTATTCCCTAAAGGAAATGCTAGCAATAGTTTCTGGGTTAGGCATTTCATGAATTTAAATGCAATGGTTAAGTTTAAAGATTAAGTGCTTTTTACTCGTGCTTCTTTGACAACCAGGCATGATTAAGTGCAAGGTGATTTTTAAGAGCTGGTATTGTCTCTTCCACAACATAAAATTTAAAACAGTTTTTAGTCAGTAAACTTAGTATGACTTTAAGATCAGAGTTATCACAGTTAGCTATGCAGTCTCCTTGTTATTCAGAAAATTGTCTTCAAGAATACAAATATTTACCTTAATAAAGTTCTGCTATTAAAAAGTCTTAAAGTTATTTATTGAAATACGATATAATCAAGATTTTTCTACTGTCATTATAATTAGCATGTGGACATAAGTGACAAGAGGAACAATGCAAATAAGATAAACTGGTTTGCTATTTGATGACTAAGGTGCGCCTGAACCAAGCCTTGGTATTTTCAATCCATTCATACGCATGTGAAAGATGGACAATAAAAAAGGAAGACTGAAGAACTGACACATTCAAATTGTGGTGTTGGTGAAGAATATTGAATATACCCTGGACTGCCAGAAGAATGAACAAATGTGTCCTGGAGGAAGTACAACCAGAATGCTCCTTAGAAACAAAGATGGCAAGACTTCAGCTTGTTCACTTTGGACATGGCATTAGGGGGAGACCAATCGCTGGAGAAGGACATCATGCTTAGTAAAGTAGAGGGTCAGCAGAAAAGAAGGAGACCCTCAATGAAACGAGTTGACATAGTGGCCGCAACAATGGGCTCAAACATAGCAAAGACTGTAGTGATGGTGGGACAGGGCAAGGTTTTGTTCTGTTATACATAAGGTTACTATGAATCGGAGCTGGCTCGATGGCACCTAACAGCAACAATATTTGATGATGTAAGAAATAAAGGGAATAATTGAAGAATCAATGTCATTGAGCAGCCTGTGGGGGGTGGGGAGGGGGATGGCAACTTGTGTCCACACAGGGACACTTCTTCCAGTATAATAGGAGGGAAAGTCAAGCACGTGGGTCCAGCTACAGAAAGGCTGGTAGAATTGGTGAGGATGATGAGGAGGTGAGATTGAGGGAATATTTGTAATTTGAGAAAAGATGAGGCATGAAATAAAGATCTTGAAGATCAGGAAAAAGTAGTAGGGTTTTCTGGCAGTTTTGAGCCTGTTTGAGATTTGTGGTTAGGAATCTGAAGTGAGCCTGATCAGGTTGATTGCTTGACTCTCTCCAGCAATATGCAGCTACTCAGGTTCAGGCAGATCATGGATTCACTCAAACTCCAACCACTAGGGGTAGAGGGCTTTCAACACACTGTAAGACCTGGTTTTCATTGGCTCAGGCCCTGAGAGGAGTTGCCATGATGTTTGAAGATGACTGGGTAGATAACAGCACTGCTAAGTTGGTGACCACTTAGCACAGAGGTCATCAACCCCTAAGATGGGGCAGTGATGTAAATGAAGTGGTTTTAGTTAAGACAATAGGGAGTGGATGTTGTGTTGCAAATTGGAAAGTGCATGATCTCTTTAAGGACCAGCTGCTACTTAGCTTCAGCCGATTGGCCAGTGGGACAGAACTTCAAGAGGAGCTGAAAATATGGATTTCTATTTGAAGTGTTCTTATTTTTAAAATCATCTGCATCCAAAACAAAATAGTCAGTGCATCATCAGTTTGCAATCTCAGTCTCTGCATATCTTTTGAGCCCTCTGTAAATTAATAGTCATCATATATTATATCTCTCAGGTGTTACAAAGTGCTTTCACATACATTGCTTCCTTTAATTCTTAAGAAAACTCAGTTTGGTAAATATTATCTCTATTTAAGAAGCAAGGCAGTTTGGTGAAGGGAAAGACAGTGCACAATATAAGGTAAGTCAGCACAACTTGACCAAGGCAAAGTTATAGAAGCTTCACAGACACATCCAAACACTCTGAGGGACTGAGTTACTGAGGCTGAGTGCTGGGGACTGTGGTCACAGGGGTCATCTAGGTCAATTGGCATAAAAAAGTTCACAAAGAAAATGTTCTACATCCAACTTTGGTGAGTAGCTTCTGGGGTCTTAAAAGCTTGCGAGTAGCCATCTAAGATACATCTGCTCATCCCATCCTGTATAGAGCAAAGGAGAATGAAGAAAACCAAAAACACAAGGACTAATGGCCCCCAGGTCCCAAAGCCTCCATCAGCCTGAGCCCAGAACCAGATGGTGCCCGGCTACCAACAGCTCTGCCAGGGGTCACAATAGAGGGACCTGGACAGAGAGGGAGAAAAACGTAGAGCAAAATCCAAATTCACACACACACACACACACACACACACACACACACACACACACACACACACACACACACACAGACCAGACTTACTGGTCTGACAGATACTGGAAGAACCCCTGAGACTATGTCCCTGGATACCCCTTTGACTCAAAACTGAAGCCACTCCCAAGTTCACCCTTCAGCCAAAGATTAGACAGTTCTACAAAATAAACAATAACACACGTGAGGAACGTGCTTCTTAAATTATATATACAAGACCAAAAGGGCAACACCTGCCCAAAAGCAATGACAAGAAGGCAGGAAGGGACAGGAAAAATGGACAGGTAGAAACAGGGAGTTGGGGTGTGGAAGGGGAGATTGTTGACACGTTGTGGGGACTGCAACCAACGTCACAAAACAATTTTGTGTATAAATTGTTGAATGAGAAACTTATTTGCTCTATGAAGTTTCACCTAAAGCAAATTAAAAAAAAAAAAGGCGACCAACGCTCATAGAGCTCAAGTCATTTGCCTAACGACTCAGAGCCAATGTTTATGACTAAAAATCCTGTGCTCTTTGGACCCCTTCGGAGCTCCTGTACACCTCTGTTCTATCTTTACCTTCATTTTAGCTCTTCATGCCCCTTATGTTCAGCTAAACTATACATGTGTCCTTGAACCTGCCAATAAATTTTTGTTACACTGCCATTGCTATGGAGCCCTCTGCTCTGAATCCCTTCCTTTTCACTCTGTTTCTCTACTTTATTACTTTAATTTCCACCCATGCTTCAAGGCTCAATTTAAATGACTCCTCAACATGTGGAGGCACTGGGATCCCTTCCCATAAGTAATCCATAGATGATATTTTGCTGGGATTTCAGATGCACATATGTGCCTCTCTAACTAGACTATAAACTTTTGAGGGAAGGGAGAAAGTCATTTCTCTGTCCAACACACTATGGCACCTGCAGACGTTTCTACACAAAATAGATATTCAGTATTATTTGTTGAATTGAATCTTTCACCTATTTTCATTGCAGAATGAAGTTTATGAACTTATTGTGTAGTCCATGAGGTGAGTAAAGTGGTGAGTTAAATTTAGTAAATTCTCTGAATCAACATAATAACCAAAAACTAAAACCAAACAAGTTGCTGTTGATTCTGATTCATAGTGACCCTATAGGACAGAGTAGAACTGCTCCATAGAGTTTCCAAGGAGCACCTGGTGGATTCGAACTGCTGACCTTTGGTTAGTAGCCATAGCCCTTAACCACTACACCACCAGGGTTTCCATCAACATAATAGGGAAGCACATTTCCATCTACAAAAAGGCTGAAGGCTCATCCTGTGAGCCTAGAGGACAGCAGCAATGGAGCCTCAGAGCTGGGTATAGGCCAGTAAAAGGTGATAGTTAGGTCATGTCTCATTCACAGATTGCTGGCCAGTGACTATTGCTGACAGACTTTGCTATGGATCAGTCCCTTTCTTCAAACGTAAATCAAAAATTTCAGACTTTAATAAAATATTCCTTAAGGACTGTGCCTTATGTTACAAAGAGGACCCAGCTGATGGAACATTTTACCCAAGATCTTGAGAAGGTAAAGGGTTAAAATGCAGCTAGACATTTACATGTCACCAGTGAATCGGAAAAAAAAAAAAAAAAAGCCACTGTCCCTCTAACAGCAAGACGAAAGCAGGTTCATATATTCGCTGGGAGTAAGGTAAGCTGCAGTATTCACTGCTACCGGATAATGAATGAGAACGAGCACAGAGAATGCCCAGTGTTGCATTTCCCAGTTATTGCTTTCTTCTCATTTTCAAATTGCTTCTTTTCATTTCTTTGTGGATGGATATGAGACACTTTAGGCATGCTAATTTAATGCTTTTTGTCAGTCTAGTTGATGTCAGTGTAGAACTATAGGCATATTTTGCATTAACTTATTATTGACTTGAACCAGTCAGGAATTAATGAAAAAAAGCAGGAAATAAGACAATGTTTTTGTTTTAAATAAGTTTGTGTTAATTTATGTGCTTGAGATTAAGTTAAAAGTCCTTGTTAGGTGCCATCGAGCCAGTTCCGACTCACGGCCCTACGTACAACAGAACTAAACACTCTCCGCTCCTGCACCATCCTCACAATCGTTGCTGTGTTTGAGCCCATTGTAACCACTGTCAGTCCAGCTCGTTGAGGGTCTTCCTCTTTTTAGCTGACCTTCCACCTTACCAAGCAGGATGTCCTTCCCTAGGGACAGGTTCTTCCTGTTAACATGTCCAAAGTATGTGAGATGAAGTCTTGCCATCCTTGGTTCCAAGGAACAGTCTGGCTGTACTTCCAAGACAGACTTGTTTGTTCTTCTGGCAGCCCATGGTATAAAAAAAAAAAAAAACAAACATGGTATATTCAATATTATTCACCAACACCATAATTCAAATGCACCAATTCTTCTTCAGTCTCCCTTATTTATTGTCTACCTTTCACATGCATATGAGGTGATTGAAAATATCATGGCTTGGGTCAGGCACACTTTAGTCCTCAAAGTGACATCTTTGCTTTCCAACACTTTAAAGAGGTCCTTTGCAGCAGATTTGCCCAATGTAATACTTCGTTTGATTTCTTGACTGCTGCTTCCATGGGTGTTGATTGCGAATTCAAGTAAAATGAAGTTCTCGGCAAATTCAATATTTTCTCCATTTATCATGATGTTGTTTATTGGTCCAGTTGTGAGGATTTTCGTCTTCTTGATGTTGAGGTATAATCCATACTGAAGGCTGTAGTCTTTGATCTTCATCAGTAAGTGCTTCAAGTCCTCTTCACTTTCAGCAAGCAAGGTTGTGTCATCTGCATATCACAGGTTGTTAATGAGTCTTTCTCCAATCTTGATGCCCTGGTCTTCTTCATAGAGTCCAGCTTCTTGTATTAGTTGCTCAACACGCAAATTGAATAAGTATGGTGAAGGGATACAACCCTGAAGCACATCTTTCCTGATTTTAAACCACTCAGTATCCTCTTGTTCTGTTAGAGTGACTACCTCTTGGTCTATGTACAAGTTCCTCACGAGCACAATTAAGTATTCTAGAATTTCCAGTCTTTGCAATGTTATCCATAATTTGTTATGATCCACACAGTCGAATGCCTTTGCATAATCAAAGAAACACAGGTAAACATCTTTCTGGTATTCTCTGCTTTAAGCCAAGATCCATCTGACATCAGCAATTATATCCCTCCTTCCATGTCCTCTTCTGAATCCGGTTTGAATTTCTGGCAGTTCCCTGTTCGTGTACTGCTGCAACTGTTTTTGAATGATCTTCAGCAGAATTTTACTTGCCTATGATATTGTTCATTAATTTCTACATTCTGTTGGATCACCTTTCTTTGGAATGGGTGCAAATATGGATCTCTTCCAGTCGATTGTCCAGGTAGCTGTCTTCCAAATTTCTTGGCAAAAATGAGTGAGCATCTTCAGTGCTGCATCAGTTTGTTGAAACATCTCAATTGGTATTCCATCAATTCCTGGGGCTTTGTTTTTCACCAATGTCTTCAGTGCAGCTTGGACTTCTTCCTTCAATAGCATCAGTTCTTGATCTTGTACTACCTCCTGAAATGACTGAATGTTGACCAATTCTTTTTGGTACAGTGACTCCATGTATTCCTTCCATCTTCTTTTGATGCTTCCTGTATCATTCAATATTTTGCACACAGAATCCTTCAAAATTGCATCATGAGGCTTGAGTTTTTTTTCAGTTCTTTCAGCTCTAGAAATGCTGAGCATATTCTTCCCTTCTGGTTTCCTAACTCCAAATCTTTGCACATTTCATCAGAATACTTTACTTTGTCTTCTCGAGCTGCTGCTTTAAATCTTCTGCTCAGTTCTTTTACTTCATCGTTTCTTCCAATTGCTTTAGCTACTATACGTTCAAGAGCAAGTTTCTGAGTCTGTTCCGACATCTGTTTTGTTCTTTTTTTCTTGCCTGTCTTTTTAATGACCTTTTGCTTTCTTTGTGTATGATGTCCTTGATATCATCTCATAACTTGTCCGGTCTTTGGTCATTAGTGTTCAGTGTGTCAAATCTATTCTTGAGAAGGTCTCCAAATTCAGGTTGTATTTTGGCTTTTGTAGACCTGTTTTAATTTTCTTCAGCTTCAACTTGAACTTGCATATAAACAATTGATAGTCTGTTATGTAGTCGGCCTTGTTCTGACTGACGATATTGAGTTTTTCCATCGTCTCTTTCCACAGATGTGGTCAATTTAATTGCTGTATTTTCCACCCAGTGAGGTCCACATGTATAGTAGCCATATATGTTGTTGGAAAAAAGTATTTGCCATAAGTAAGTCATTGGTCTTGCAAAATTCTATCATGCGATTTCTGGGGTCATTTTTACCACCAAGGCCATATTTTCCAACTACAGATTCTTCTTTATTTCCAACTTTCAAATTCCCATCACCAGTAATTATCAATGCATCTTGATTGCATGTTTGATCAATTTCAGACTGCAGAAGTTGGTAAAAATCTTCAATTTCTTCATGTTTGGCATTAGTGGTTGGTGTGTAAATCTGAACAATAGTAGCATTAACTGGTCTTCCTTGTAGGTGTATGAATATTATCCTATCACTGAGAGTGTTGTACTTCAAGACAAATCTTGAAATGTTCTTTTTGATGATGAATGCAACACCATTCCTCTTCAATATGTCATTCCTGGCATAGTAGACCATACGATTGTCTGATTCAAAATAGCAAATACCAGTCCATTTCAGCTCACTAATGCCTATAATATTGATCTTTATGTATTCCATTTCATTTTTGACGACTTCCAGTTTTTCCTAAATTCATACTTCCTGCATTGTATGTTCTGATTATTAATGGATGTTTGCAGATGTTTCTTCTCATTTTGAGTTGTGCCACATCAGCAAATGAAGGTCCCAAAAGCTTTACTCCATCCATATCATTAAGGGCGACTCTAATTTGAAGAGAGAGCTCTTCCTCAGTTGTATTTTGAGTGCCTTCCAACGTGAGGGGCTCAACTTCTGGCACTATATCAGACAGTGTTCTGTGGCTATTCATAAGGTTTTCACTGGCCAATTTTTTCAGAAGTAAACATCACCAGGTTTACTAGTATGAATGTTTCACTGAAACCTGTCCACCATGGGTGACCCTGCTGATATTTGAAATACCGGTGGCAGAACTTCCAGTATTACAGCTACCCAGAAGCCACCACAGAACAACAAACTGATAGACGCGTGGTAGTGAAAGTCCTTAATGTGTGTAAAACTAAAAATAAACATTAATGAACTCAATACAATCTAGACAGATAAATTGAGAGGAGAGATGGTGGAGAATTTGCAGATGTTTATAATAATCAATTTCATATCTTGGCCTGGAGATAATTTTTTTAAAATAATTTTTATTGTGCTTTAAGTGAAAGTTCAGAAATCAAGTTAGTCTCTCACATGTAAACTTATATACACCTTACTACATACTCCCATTTACTCTCCCCCTAATGAGTCAGCCCGCTCTCTCCTTCCAGTCTCTCCTTTCACGACCATTTTGTCAGTTTCTAACCCCCTCTACCCTCCAAACTCCCCTCCAGACAGGAGATGCCAACATAGTCTCAAGTGTCCACATGGTGCAAGTAGCTCACTCCTCATCAGCATCTCTCTCCAACCCATTGTCCAGTCCAATCCATGTCTGACGAGGTGGCTTTGGAAATGGTTCCTGTCCTGGGCCAACAGGAGATTTGGGGACCCTGACTGCTGGGGTCCTTCTAGTTCAGTCAGACCATTAAGTCTGGTCTTTTTATGAGAATTTGGGGTCTGCATCCCACTGCTCTCCTGCTCCCTCAGGGGTTCTCTGTTGTGTTCCCTGTCAGGGCAGTCATCGGTTGTGGCTGAGCACCATCTAGTTCTTCTGGTCTCAGGATGATGTAGTCTCTAGTTCATGTGGCCCTTTCTGTCTCTTGGGGGGGATAATTTTTTACCAAGTCAATCATGATTGATTAGGTAAAATGTGTCCTTTGGCTCCTTAGGTGTCTTCTGCCATACAATATGGTATGCTCCACATCTCAGTGGGAGCAAGGGCCCTTTGGTAGAACAAATGCTTATCCAACTATTAGCTTCACTGGCAGCACTGGCTGACTCACTTTGAAATTAGCTTCCAATCATAAAGGAAGCTTTTTTTTCAGTGTTCAACATAAAGTAACATATCTATCTGATGTAGTGTAACTTTTTGGAAAACGGAAGTTTACAGGAACCAGACATGATAAATCAGTAGAACACCTAATAATTTTGGATCAGTGGAAGTTCACCAAACAAATAAAGAAAACGATCTACTACATTTAACTACAAAGTTTGTACTTGCTCATCACAATCTATTGAAAAAAAAAATAACTCTTTTTCACACCTTCCAAAGGTAATACATGCATTAAGTGCAAGGACTTGTGAAGCTGTCATACTAAGATTGGGATCTCTTTGTCCCCACCAACTGTTACCGGTGCAAGTCTTCACTTTATTCCATATAAAATGGGACTGCCAAGGTCTCAGATCTCAGAAGAATGTCTGGGTGGAGCAAATGGTTAACGCACTCAGCTGCTAACCAAGGTTTCGAGGTTTGAGTCCACCCAGGGGTGGTTCAGAAGAAAGACCTGGTGATCTACTTCCAAAAATCAGCCACTGAAAACTCTTACAGGACCCGGGCATATAGAATGCTGTAATAGCTCTTAGTAGTAATAGTAGTATATCTTTATTTACAAAACAGAAATAGAAAAGAACAACAACAACAAAAAGAGCCACAATCCCACAACATAGGTTTAGGCATTAGTAAGATTTTGGTCATTTTCTTCTGGCTTTTTACTATACATATTTGCACAAAAGTGAGATTGTATTCTACAGGCTGCTTTTTTTCTCACTTAAAATATTGGCAATACCTTTTGATGTCATTAGGTCTTAGAAAAAGCTTTTAAAAAAGTTTTTATTCATTACGAGTTTTTGTGAGATGAATTCGGATATCATGTCAGAGGTTTAGAACTTCCATCCTCTTAGGTGACAAAAAAAAAGTCCTATCTGAAGGACCATCTGGGTAGAGACTGCCACTGCTGCCTGCAGCATAGTCAATAGCATCTACGTCTTTTTGCCAACAAGCAGTTGTGAAAAATAAGGGGTTGTTAGTCTAGAGAACAAAAGATAATTTTTTTTTTTTCTGTACTTTGAAAGCCGGTTTTTGTAAACAACCAAGTATCAGTGAAAATCTAAAATACTGGATGCTCCCTAACTCTAACACAGAGTTAAACTGAAAAGTCTTAAGGCAGATGTGAAAGCTAGAACATAATGTTGCCCTTCATATCTGAGCCAATCCCGGGACACCTCTTCTATTTCTGACATGTTAATTATTTCTTTTTCCCTAATTCCTTACTTGTGCTGTTTTTGCATAGGGGCCAGGACATGTTTTGGTGCAATAACTACATTGGAAACTTTCTACAGCAGAGAAAACAAAGTCAAGCACATTATGTTGTTTTTGTGTACCATCTAGTTGATTGTGGCTCAGAGTGACCCAGTGTGACCATAGAACTGTACCATAAGGTTTTCTTGGCTGTAATCTTTAAGGGAGCAGATTGCCAGGTCTTTCTCCTATGGAGTTGCTGGGTTCAAACAATTGACCTTTCCTTTACCGCCAAGTGCTTAGCCATTGCACCACCAGGGCTCCTTAAGTGCTTCTGTTAAAATGTAGGACAGGGCTGTGCTGGTTAGTTGTCTTGGGGGTTTGAACTCACCTTTCTAAACTGTGATTCTGGGGCTCCATCCCTGAAAACATCTCCTTTGTCAGCTGGATCCTGTTACTTTCTGTCATAAGGGCCACTAAGGAGGCTGGAAATGGGGACTCACTTCTTCCTGTTCCTGTCAGTGCCACCACAGCAATGGTTCTTCTCTCTGACAGTGACAGTGGATTCCACTAGTAGCAGTTCATTCAGATCCCACCTCAATGCCGCGCTTTAGAGACTCCAGCACCATTCACAGGCAGCACCCCTCCTCAGAGGCCTGGGGTCCAGTTCTGTGAGCCCTCCCCTTCCAGTTTCTGAGTTTTAACACTTCCAACCTTTTCTCTTTGTTTGCTGGCATCAAGATTGGAGGAAGAGTCATTAATAGCCTGCAATATGCTTGCTGAAAGTGAAGAGGACTTGAAGCACTTACTGATGATGACGATCAAAGACCACAGCCTTCACTACGGATTATGCCTCAACATAAATCAAAAAACCAAAACCAAACCCATTGCCGTTGAGTCGATGCTGACTCATAGCGACCCTATAGGACAGAGTAGCACTAGCCCATAGAGTTTCCAAGGAGCGCCTGGCGGATTTGAACTGACCTTTAGGTTAGCAGTCGTAGCACTTAACCACTTCGCCACCAGGGTTTCCGCCTCAACATAAAGAAAACACAAATCCTCACAACTGGACCAATAAGCAACATCATGATAAATGGAGAAAATATTGAAGTTGTAAAGGATCTCATTTTACTTGGATCTTGAATCAACGCCCATGGAAGCAGCAGTCGAGAAATCAAACGATGCATTGCATTGGGCAAATCTGCTGCAAAGGACCTCTTTAAGGTGTTAAAAAGCAAAGATGCCACTTTGAGGACTAAGGTGTGCCTGACCCAAGCCATGGTGTTTTCAGTCGCCTCATGTGCATGCAAAAGCTGGGCAATGAATAAAGAAGACTGAAGAAAAATTGATGCCTTTGAATTGTGGTGTTGGTGAAGAATATTGAATATACCGTGGAATGCCAGAAGAATGAACAAATCTGTCTTGGAAGAAGTACAGCCAGAATGCTCATTAGCAGCAAGGATGGTAAGACTGTGTCTCACATACTTTGGACACGTTATCAAGAGAATCAGTCTCTGGAGAAGGACATCATGCTTGGTAAGTTAAAAAAAAAAAAAAGAGGGTCAGAAAAAAGAGGAAGACCGTCAGCGAGATGGATTGACACGGTGGCTGCAATGACGGGCTCAAGCATAGCAATGATTGTGAGGATGGCACAGGAGGGGTAGTGTTTTGTCCTGTTGTACATAGGTTTGCTGAGTTGGAACTGACATGACAGCACCTAACAACAACAACAACAACAAGGGTGCTAGCTGCTCCTTGCAGTCACTAACTCTGTGATACCTCAGTGATACCCCTAGATATCAAAAGTGATACCCCTCTTGCATTTCAAGTTCTCCAGTACTGGTTAACCATTCTTTATATTAAATTCTCCTCACTAAAATACCTGGTGTATTTCAGCTCCCTTACTAGACCCTGGCTAAAACAAGGACTAACACCAGGCTGGCTTTGTAATTTTATTCATACTTTTACTGTATTTACCTGTTATGGTTTGCAGTGCTTTTCAACTGGTGCTAGGTGACTCTCTTAGTTATCTAGTGCTGCCATAACAGAAATACCACAAGCGGATGACTTTAACAAAGAGAAATTTATTTCCTCATGGTGAAGTAGGCTAAAAGTCCAAATTCAAGGCATCATCTCCAGGGGAAGGCTTTCTCTTTCTGTTGGCTCTGGAAGAAGGTCCTTGTCCTCAATCTTCCCATGCACGAGGAGCTTCTCAGGCACAGGGACCCCGTGTCCAAAGGATGTATTCTGCTCCTGGTGCTTCTTTCTTGGTGGTATGAGGTCCCCTGTCTCTCTGTTTGCTTCTATCTTTTATATCTCAAGAGATTGCCTCAAGACACAATCAATCCTGTAGGCTGAGTTCTACTTCACCAACACAACTGCCACCCATCCTCCCTCATTAACATCATAGAGGCAGGATTTACAACATATATGAAAATTGCACAATACCAGAGATCATGGCCAGCCCAACTGATACACGCATTTTGCGGGGAGGGGACATAATTCAATCCATGAAAGTGACTACTGGTGGAATGCTAGATTACCATAACATATAATGAGAACTGAAAACAGGACTTACTCCTAACAACACCTCAGCAATTTGTATTTCTGTGAAGCTTCCATATATATATATATATTTTTCCATATATGGTATATATAATAGTATAATACCTACAAACAAAACTGTCTTAAGGACTAAGCATACTTTTATTTCTTTTGA
Organism: Elephas maximus indicus; assembly: GCF_024166365.1. Lineage (NCBI taxonomy): Eukaryota > Metazoa > Chordata > Mammalia > Proboscidea > Elephantidae > Elephas > Elephas maximus. Next base: position 164,669,514 of record NC_064819.1, read on the forward strand.
AATAAAACTCTGTATAATATACGAAGAAGTGGGGACCATGGTCTCAGGGAACATCCAGTTCAATTGGCATAACATAGTTTATAAACAAAATGTTCTACATCATGCTTTGGGCCTTAAAAGCTTGTGGGCATCTATCTAAAATACATCTTTTGGTCCCATCATGGTCAGAGCAAAGGAGAATGAAGAAAACCAGAGACACAAGAAAAATATTAGTCCAAAGGACTAATGGACTACATGAACCACAGCCTCTGCCAGCCTAAGCACAGAAAAACTAGATGGTGTGCAGCTACTACCACCTACCGCTCTGACAAGGATCACAATAGAAGAATTCCGAGCAGAGCAGGAGAAAAATGTAGAACAAAATTCCAATTCACAAAAAACGATCAAACTTGCTGGTCTGAGACTGGAGGAATCCCTGAGACTATGGCCCCCAGACTCTCTGCTGACTCAGAACTGAAGCCACTCCTGAAGTCCACATTTCAGCCAAAGATTAAACAGGTCTGTAAAACAATAACACACTAGAGGAACGTGTTTCTTAGTTCAATCAAGTATGAGACCAAATGAACAACGTCTGCCCCAAAGCAAAGACAAGAAGGCAGGAAATGACAGAAAAACATGACGAATGGACATGGAGAACCCGGGGTGGAAAGCGAAAAGGGGAGAGTGCTGAGTCATTGTGGGGATTGCAACCAATGTCACAAAACAATTTGTGTGTGAGTTTTTGAATGAGAAACTAATTTGTGCTGTAAACGTTCACCTAAAACACAATAAAATTTAAAAAATATTATTAAAAAAAAAGTTTAGGAGAAACGGCACTCTCATACACACAGGACATAGCCGGGAATAGAAACAAGTAAAACTTTTCTAGAAGGCAATTCAACACTACGTTTCAAAAACCATTTAAATCTAGAAAGACTGACAAATCTACTTCTTAGAATTAAGGAAAGATATGCCCAAAGATGTATGATTGGGGGTGTCCCTCACAGTGGAAAAATTGGAAATGACCTGAATACCTGCAAAGAGGAATTAGTTAAGCAAAACAGCATCTATTTTTATGATGGGACATCAGGCAGGCATTAAGTATGATGATGCAACTATAAATGTAAGTAGATAACTATTGTCTAGAAAGGATGTTCTTGATATATTATTTTTAAAAGATTAGGGTAGAAATTAGTATGTATAATATAAACCCATTTTGCTATTATATGCCATATATATGTGTATCTGAATTGTGATGTTGGTGAAAAATATTGAATATACCATGGACCGCCAGAAAAACAAACAAATCTGTCTTGGAAGAAGTATAGCCAGAATGCTCCTTATAATCAAGGATGGTGAGACTTTGCCTCATGTACTTTGAAAATGTTGTCAGGAGGGTCCAGTCCCTGGAGAAGGACATCCATGCTTGATAAAGCAGAGGGTCAGCAAAAGAGACATCAACGAGATGGACTGATACAGTGGCTGCAATGATGGGCTCAAGCATAACAACATTTGTGAGGACGGAGCAGGATCGGGCAGTGTTTCTTTCTGTTGTACATAGGGTCTCTATGAGTCAGAACCGATTCAACACCATGAAACAACAACAGTATGTGTATATATCAAATGCACATATAACATACATATGTTTGTTTGTATGTCTGAAATAATATATGCCAAAATGTTCGTGGAGATTATCTCTGGGTGGTGAGATTACAATAAAATAAGAGGGATGGGGCATTGCTTACCAGTATTTTCTAATTTTTCCATATGAATTCTGTACCCTGGAATAATAGTAAAGTAACAAAATTAAAAAAAATACAAAAAAGTGGAACATTATTTTCTAAAGGACATAGCTTGACCCATGTTTTATTTATATATCTATAAAAAATATACCAATTTAAAACAACCTCTTGCTCTAATTCCATACCTCTTGCTATATTTCCATACGGAAAACAAAAACTAGCCTTCAAAGAAAAAGTTGTATTTTCTCATGTGATTTAAATAGAGCGTTGTGTCAGATTTGCTTCTTCAACCTAAAGTTGCCTAAAAATGCTAAACTGGCTTCTTCAAAATGATCAACTAATTTCACTTAGGAAACAGCTTTCTTAGAGTAAGGAATTGTTGGACATGAATAAAGATTTTAATTCCCCAAAGAATCTCTGAAGGGCTAGGACCAATGAATTGGATGAGAATTCTTCATCTTCTACCTGCCATAGGAAAAATGAAAGCAGTTTTTTTCTTTATTTTCCACAAGTACTCTCTCTCAATCTCCGAGTCTCTCCCTCCCTCCTTCCCCCACTTCTTGATTCTATAGCAGACCTTTAAAAAGAATACGTGGACTAAGAACAATGCGTTTGACTTTCATTCCCTATTAGTTCGTTGGTGAATGTGGGTTATGACTGCAGCAGTTCATAGTGACTCCTGTGTCTCTTTTCTAGTCTTCTTCAGAGATTTCTGAGGTGCTCTCTCTTTCAGTGGCTGGGTAAACCGGTTTTGTTGTTTCCTGACATTAGGCTGGAGCTGGAGCTATTATGGGTTGTTGGAGAGCATGGACAATGGTGCAGGGATGGACTTTTCAGGGAGAAGAAAGAGGTGTGAGGAGGCGGGAAGCTGAGAGGTAGAGAGGGAGAGGTAAGGGGGCTGAAGCTTCAAGGCTCACGGAATCTTACCAGCTCATCTTTTGGCTGTTTTGAATCATTCTCTCTTACAGGTAAAATCAGAGCTGTGAATACTGACAGGTTATGCTCAGCTTGAGGGGAGTGTGTGGAATTCAGAAGCTCTCCCTGGGACCCTGAAAAATCATACTGTAGTTTACAGAGTGACAAGGCTTTTAGATGTGTGGAACTTATTTTAAGGCTTCAAGACATCAAGTGATTTTTTTTAAAAAAACATGCCTTTGAGCAGTTTTCATAGCTTGGCTATATTGCTATTTTTCTTTAAAAAATGAGGCTGACAGCACTGAATGTGGTCACCAGATTGCTGGCTGTATTTAGTGGAGGGTCATAGACCAAGGCCTGGACCATCTCTGTCATTTTGTTTCCACTTACATCTTTCTGGTAGTTTCCTTCTTTATTTTGATTCACTTTTTTTTTTCCTTAATAATAATTTTCTCATGGTTGCTCCTTCAGATTTTTATTTGTGTGGTTGATGTCTGAATCTCTCTCTCCACTTCTGAACTCTTTCTTGGGCACTACTCTTTAACTCCTACTACTTCTTGAACATTTCTGCTTGCAGGTGCCAGCACTGCTTCAAACTGAGCACGTATTTCTACTAACAACACCTCAATCACTGAGGTCAGACTTAACCTTTCTCCTCATCCCCATTTGACCCATCATTTAGTTTCTGCACATTGTCCTTAACCATATCCAGGCTCTTCTTTTCTATTCCCACTTGTGCCACCTGATTACCTAGACTGTTGCAGTGCTGCCCCCTTAACTGGTCTTTGTAATTCTGGTTTATTTTCTTCAATCAGTTCTGTATTTCATTTCAAATTAATCGGCTAAGACATTACTTTCATTGCTTTTTGGAACCACGCTTTCTGGGGATCCAAATCTGAGAGTCTGATGAAAGATATATATATATATCTTTCTCAAATATATGTACATATATATATTCATTCTTCTAGACCCAGCTCAAATATCTCCGCCTTCTTAAAGTTTTCTATCACCTCCTCCTCTGTTTGAATGTTGTTATTACCGTTGTTAAAAACCCATTGCCATCGAGTCGATTCCAACTCATAGTGACCCTATAGGACAGAGTAGAGCTGCCCCATAAAGTTTCCAAGGAGTGCCTGGTGGATTTGAACTGCTGACCTTTTGGTTATCAGCTAGCACCTAACCACTATGCAACCAGGGTTTCCTTATCATTGTTAGGTGCCATCAAGTCAGTTCCAACTCATAGTGACCCTGGGTACAACAGAACGAAACACTGCCTGGTCCAGTGTTTGAGCCCATTGTTGCAGCCACT